>NC_135223.1:16176121-16328621 GCF_052324685.1 Brachyhypopomus gauderio | reverse complement strand
AGTAAAAGAGAGAGAGAGAGTGGGAGAGTGAGTGAAGGAGAGAAAGAGAGAAACAGTAAGAGTGAGGATAGAGTGAGGAAGTGAAAGTGAGGGAGAGACATAGTGAGGGATAAAATGAGGGACAGTGAGAGGGAGTGAGAGAGAGATAGTAAGGGATAGAGAGTGAGAGAGACAGTCAGGGGGAAAAGAAAGAGTCAGCATTTTTTATCCATACATTAAACACACGCCTTCAGTTGACTAATTGATGTAAGAGTTCTTTCATTTCAGATGTTTTGGCTTGTTGTGCCCACAGTATACAGCACTGCTTTGGACATTTGCACTTGCACTGATGAAAATAAATGCTGTGACATTGCGCTTTTAACATATTTTTTCATAAAGGCAATCTAAACTGTGCTATTTTAGAGAAAAATCACAACAAGAAAAGTACAGTTATGAATTAGTTTAATTCATTTGCATGACAATTGAATGAATCAATTCCATCTGTTTTTTAAATCATTCTCAATAAGCCCGTAATTGTGCATGGCACAGTGAGGAAAGCAGCTCCATCTATCATGTGGCTTCCCCCACTGTTCAGCTTTGGCTTTCTGGAGAAAAACAAGTGATTATTATAGAGACGAATGTGCAATTTAGTATCCCACGCAGACACACCAGTACTGCTGAACCGAGCAATCCGATATGTCTGTTGTTCTCTCTCTCAAGATCCTACGCTCACTCTCTATCACTCTCTCACTCCATTTCTCTCCCCCTCTCTGTATGTCACGTTCACTCTTTCGTTCCTGTTCTTCTGTTTCCACTCAAGTCTTTCTCGTTGGTGTTTATCTGGCCACGCCTCCCCGGGTCTCTCCGTCTGAGCGGAGTAATCATGAGGACTCAACACCCTTATGGGCTGATGGGGACTGCAGTAAAATACGCCTTTATCGCCAAGGGAAGTAGATTTCACTTTTCTACTGCATACTACTCATATTGGAGATTTATTAAAGGAAGACCAAATGGGACAAGAGTATAGCACACTATCTACGCCGCAAGGTCTCTTAATTACACCACACTGAACACACTGCAAGGTCTCTTAATTACACCACACTGAACACACTGCAAGGTCTCTTAATTACACAACACTGAACACACTGCAAGGTCTCTTAATTACACCACACTGAACACACTGCAAGGTCTCTTAATTACACCACACTGAACACACTGCAAGGTCTCTTAATTACACCACACTGAACACACTGCAAGGTCTCTTAATTACACCACACTGAACACACTGCAAGGTCTCTTAATTACACCACACTGAACACACTGCAAGGTCTCTTAATTACACAACACTGAACACACTGCAAGGTCTCTTAATTACACCACACTGAACACACTGCAAGGTCTCTTAATTACACCACACTGAACACACTGCAAGGTCTCTTAATTACACCACACTGAACACACTGCAAGGTCTCTTAATTACACCACACTGAACACACTGCAAGGTCTCTTAATTACACCACACTGAACACACTGCAAGGTCTCTTAATTACACCACACTGAACACACTGCAAGGTCTCTTAATTACACCACACTGAACACACTGCAAGGTCTCTTAATTACACCACACTGAACACACTGCAAGGTCTCTTAATTACACCACACTGAACACACTGCAAGGTCTCTTAATTACACCACACTGAACACACTGCAAGGTCTCTTAATTACACCACACTGAACACACTGCAAGGTCTCTTAATTACACCACACTGAACACACTGCAAGGTCTCTTAATTACACCACACTGAACACACTGCAAGGTCTCTTAATTACACCACACTGAACACACTGCAAGGTCTCTTAATTACACCACACTGAACACACCGCAAGGTCTCTTAATTACACCACACTGAACACACTGCAAGGTCTCTTAATTACACCACACTGAACACACTGCAAGGTCTCTTAATTACACAACACTGAACACACTGCAAGGTCTCTTAATTACACCACACTGAACACACTGCAAGGTCTCTTAATTACACAACACTGAACACACCGCAAGGTCTCTTAATTACACCACACTGAACACACCGCAAGGTCTCTTAATTACACCACACTGAACACACCGCAAGGTCTCTTAATTACACCACACTGAACACACCGCAAGGTCTCTTAATTACACAACACTGAACACACTGCAAGGTCTCTTAATTACACCACACTGAACACACTGCAAGGTCTCTTAATTACACCACACTGAACACACTGCAAGGTCTCTTAATTAGACTGAACATGAGAATTAATGCCTAATGGACATGTTTTTTTTCTCAATATTAGCAGTGTTGTTAATAACAAGTCCGAGGTCAACTAACCCCACACATTTGTCATTATATTGGGCCAGCTACAGCGCCCCCTGGTGGAGCTGGGCTACGTACGTCCATGAGGGCGGCGTTGATGTAGTTGCTGCTCTCTCCGTCGATGGTGATGAGGAAGGGCAGGCAGCGGTCGGGCGGCAACACGTCCATGCAGCGGTTCTTCTCGTGGTTGCGGGGCAACAGGGCGATGCTGCAGTCCTCCACACGCAGGGTGGGCGTCACCATGTTCAGAGTCTGAGCACAACCACCAATCAGATCAGCCGCTGGAAATGGAGGCGCCACGTGGCTAACACAGGTGCTGTCATGATCGCTTGACAGTGCTGACAAAGACGAACACACACACACACACACACACACACACACACACACACACACACACACACACACACGGGTACATCCGTGCACACAAACACACACAAACTAACTCACTCTGAACTCTTCTTTAATTTGGCTGGAGTTGGTCTGGGGATCCAGGCGGTTCATGTCGTAATACACTGAACGCAGCTGATTGGCAGGAATGGTGGTGTCACCACACAAACACGCCTCCAGGATGGCGTCATGAATGAACACATACTGCTCCTGAAACAATAACATCCATTACTGAAATACAAATACATTTAAATAATACTTTGTAAAGAAATCTCAGATGACTTGCTCGTCATGTCTGGATAACCAAGCTAACTGTCCAGCTGCTGCCCCTCCAACACAGACCAGCCTGCTTGACGTTAATCTATCATGAAGGGATATTCGTGAAATAGCGTGAGGTGTTGACATAAGTCTGCATCTCCAGGATGAGGGACCTTCAGGGTAGGCTAGCATCACTGTGACTCTACTGTCCTCCGCAATGGCTACAGGTCACACATGAGGGTCACACAACCATACTGAGGATCACATGACCTGTGCTCCCTACTGTATTTTACAGGGAGGAAAATGTGTTATATGAAAATATCTGAAAATTCTCCCAAGGCAGTTTTAGTTTAAAACACTTTAAATGGTTAAAGATGCAAAATCTTTATGCAAGTTAGAAAACGCTCATATTCTTCTGAATTATCAACTGGTGTATGTATATGCGTCGCCAATGCCATTCAGTAGTTTCTAAACCCTGCACGTTTCCACTCATCTACAAGTCGAATTCTAAAAAAGCAGTTTTGCTGTGAGCTACAGAAAAAGAAAAATATAAGAACTTCAGTCATCTCCAGTGACTACAGTCGCATTTGAAATGTATTTGTTAGCGTGTCTGTTGTTCTGAAAGAGTCTTAGAGGAACTTTTCTGCCTGCAAATAGGTCATTTAAATTCAAGCACTAGGTTATGTTCATATTCAACTAATAACAAGGCTTGTGCAAAAGACTGTAGTTCTTCAGAGTGATGGAACTGTAGCTGTGTTTGTCATGTTAGTGGGGATGTTCACAGTCAGTCCAAATGTTTGTGCTGGAGGGACGTTTGTGGGTGGAGGTACTGAGACTTGCTCAGTGGAGGTCAGAATGTGGGGTTGGGTCAGCTGGGTGGAGGTCATGGGGTTGCAGTACCTCAGTCTGGACCATGTTGACTCGACGCGAGCGCAGCTCTCGCACGCAGTTGTAGATGTCGACGACACCCTCGCGCTCCGCCATGTCCAGCATGATGTCAATGACGATGAAGCAGCCCGTGCGGCCGGCACCAGCACTGTGGGGCGGGGGGTGTGAGAAAACAGATTACACAGACACACACACAGACACACACACAGACACGCGCACAGACACGCGCACACACACTCACGCACACGCACACACACACACGCACACACACACACACACACACACACACACATGCACACGCACACACACACACACACACACACACACACACACACACACACACACACACAAAGGCCAAATATAGGCACAGCACAGAACAACGTAGAACCTCATATTAAGTAAGTTCTGAATGATGGGGCGTGTAATGTGTACTGGTCCACTGGTACCCCTGAGTGAGAGTGCTGAATTACTCCACTGACCTGCAGTGCACCACCATGGGGCCGGCGTTGGCGGGACTCTTGGATTTGACCCTGCGGACGAAACCCAGCAGGCCTGTGGCGTGGTAGGGCACGCCGTGGTCCGGCCAGCCGGTGAAGTGGAACTGCCTGATCTCTCTGATCTCATGGGCCCCTCGCTGCAGCACACAGACAGAGAGGAGAGCACAGTAAGTCCTCCTGTGTGTGTGTGTGTGAGTGTGTGTTTATGTGTGTGTGTTTGTATGCCCCCCTGCCATATACACATACATGCATAACAAACTACACCACACACACTCTCTGTATTACAAGGACATTAGGGCTGTCCCTGTATGCTGGGGTGTCCTTGTAATGCTGATGAGCAACGTGGTTTGAATCCTTGTATACCACACACACACCTTCAGGTAGCCCTTAGTGTACCACACACACACCTTCAGGCCCTTAGGAATATACAGGTGCACACAAAGAAAGCAAGATTGACAAGTATAAACCAAAAGCTGAAGGTTTTCATTGCATTACAAAATGGACAAAATAGGAAAAAAACAACTTGAAATCGAAGTTTGTAAATGTTGATATATCCTCCATTGTGTAGCATTGTGTACCTTCTCCACAGCGAAGGTACGGATGACGTATTCAGATAGCAGCTGTGTCTCAATCAGCGTCACCTTCATATCTCCGTAGATTTCGGTGTCATCAGGCCAGTACTTACAACATTTAACCTGGAGAACACACAAACACATATGGGCACATTAGAAATTTGTAATTATCCAGATTTTTTTTTGTAATCAATTATTTATTTAGCTTCATTTGCATATACAGGCAATTAACTAGCAGCATGTAGCTAGGAAAGAAAATGTGTGTGTATGTGTGTGTGATGGTGGTAATTTGGCTTCTGCCAAATTATTGTCAGACTAGTTCTAGAAGAACAGTAAGAGGTAAATAGTGATGCATGGTCTTAAACAGCTGCAGGAGGGATACAGGCAGGAGTGTTACGGGCTACTCTAAGAGCTTTAGAGGAACCACACCCACTGAAGGAGAGGGCTGTTGTGACCTGTGCTCCTCTGTCTGGACGTTGTTGCTCCCATCTCTAGTGTCCCACATATGTGGGCACCTCTGGGCCTGAACACCCTCTGTGTAATTACCCCTGGTGGCCCTCTCATTAACCCTCTCATCACCTGATCCACACACACGGGACACCAGCTCACAGCAAAGCTCTCAAACTAACCAGGCCAGTCTGCCACCGACTGTACAAGTACGAGAAAAACATTTTTTTTATATATTTCAGGAGAGCAAATTGTCTGTATTTAGGTCTGTGTTATTACATTTGATCAATATTATTTTGCTCTAAATTCATTCTGGAGCCTCTGAATTGATTCTCTTGTGATCAGTCCTCTGGCTCGTTCACTTTCTGCCCCATCTGTCTCCATCTCCATCCCTCTATTACCATCTTCAGTGTTCCTGCTCTCCCATTCTATGATCTCATACCACGCCTTCCTCCTTTAGGAACCTATTAAGTAATAATTGGTGAAATAATTGTGGCTTTATGGCTGTTTGGAAAGAGCTTTAGTCATGCTAGCTTTGCCGCACTGCTACACAGGCAGAGCAAGGCTCAGACCTTAGCAGCCCGAGGATATCTGCATTTCTCTAATTGTCCAAACGAGATGATCACTTTAGATCTTCTAAATGATAAAAAAAAAAAAACATTAACTGTGGAATGATTTATACTTGTGTTTTGTGTTAGACGCTGCTTGATTTAGGCATCTCTATGCAGAACATTTCTACAGACACTTCTGTGCAATACTATATAATGTGGATAATATAGCAGATCCTGAAGTTCTCATTGACTCAATAAAACAGTATTTATTAAGTATGGTAGAACACAGCTAGATTTCATGTTGAAAAGAAGATTGTGGTGAAATGTCACCTATGCTAAATAAACACTGAAACAAACAAGCAAAAAACATTCCAGCAAATTCCTATAGTAAAACCACAAAACGTCTCTGCCATATCACTTTTCATACTGAGTAGAATGTTTAATATGTTAGAAAAGGTCTCCATGGCTTCTTATCAAAGCTTAATTTAACCATCAACATGTCGCGAAGAGGAGAAATCACTCTGATTTCAGCAGTATTATTGCATTCACACATTAATAACTTATTAATGAGTCAAGTGTTATTCCACCCTGATCCAGCAGAGAGCCCTTTTGTTCTTGTCAGATATTGAGATGGGGCTTTAGAAATCCCATTAGTTTGGAGCCAGAGATTTCCACTGGGAGCTGGAGGGATTTGGCCTCTTCTTGCCACAAGCGTCCACAAACACAATGGTGTTCCTCCACTTGAGCCTCTGCAGGAGACTCCAGCGTCTTTATGAACTTTCAGATATGCCAGACCAAAAGAAGCAAAAACGTCCTTAGATAGACCACTGTCCTTAGATTAAAGCATGATGTATAAACCGAGGCTACGGAGATTCTGAGGCAAACTGTCTAATCTGGGATAATCCCTTCCAAAAGGGAATGAGCATATCAGTGCTGACACTTCGGAATGCTTTGATTTAATCTGCATCACTCAGGAACCAATTCGGTATGTATACTGATCGTTGAAGAACTCATAGGACAGGGATGTTTCAGCGTCTGTTGGGAAATGCAGTCTAGAGAAAAGTTTGACAAGCCACACTCACTGATAAACATCAGCAGGCGCTAGCTAGGGTTCAGCTATTTGCCACTAACAGAAATGTTTTCTGCTCCAGCGGGTGCAGGTGACTGCTGAGTCAGCATTAATGTCTGCTTTAATTAGCAGGCAAAATGGGATTTGAGCACTGGGCCACACAATGAGCACACAGATCCTCTCAAATAAGCACTAAATCCTAATCCCCTATGTGGACCTGATAGCTTAACTACATCAACAAAAATTAGAGACCCAAACTGCCTGACACTGTGGAGATCTATGAAGGAGCACGTGTTTGAGGAGAGAAGGCGCAGAGCAGAGAGGTGCTTGCGGAAGGGGGGGGGGGGGGGTTTGAGCAGCGGTGCTGCTGTTCTCGTCAGGTTGTGCTCCTAGCGGAGAAGAAAGGGCCTGGGCAGCTGAGGAGCAGCTTGGTGTGAATATGGAAGATGCGGAGAGGGCCGAGCCCAATTCCCAGAGTTCATCAGCCTCGAAGCACAGCAGATGGTGGCAATTATGAAGAGGGAGGGAGCTGATTGGCTGCTGCAGAGATGGATGGCTCCTCAGTGAGACCTGATGCAGAATGCAACAGTCCACCGGGAGATTAGGCCCGGTACTCAGAACAATAGAAGCAGGGGAGCAGATGTGCACCCAGTGAAGGCCGGCACACACATCTACTTTGAAATATGCTCAGCTTTGAACCACTGAGCAGCGTTTGGGCATCGGAGGAACCATGGACCTCATAGTGATTACTTTTCATGGCTTTTCTTTGGTTGATAAATATGGCTACATGATGCCATAATAAAGCCCAAAACAGATCACTATATGAGAAACTCTGACATGGGAGCCATTTATTTATTTATTTTGGCCTATCCATACAATGACGAAACATACGAGCCGACGATCTGAAACACTGCGGTCCACTAATTCAAACGCATTCAATTACCCTTCCAACTTCCACCAGGTTAGTCACCATGACGATAGTTGCCGTGTTCTCTTGCCACACCATCCTCCAGAAGTCATAGACTGTCTCTTGCATGGGCCCTGAAAGATAAACAGAGCGAAAGAGAGAGTGAGTGAGAGAAAGAGTGAAAGAGAGAGAGAGATAGATAGATAGAAGGAGGGAAAAAAGAAAGAGAGATGGATTAAAGAGCTTTGAGCTACTGAAAACAACTACAACTGCAGATGACGTCCAGAATTTTAAACATGGACAAGATGACATTCAGCAAGGTCTTAGAGTAGACAGGCGTTCAGCTGACAGGGTGTGTCAGTGTGCCTATGGGTTTGTGGGTGTTGACAGGTTTGAGTATTTAAAGCTCCACTAAGCTCTAATACACCTTAATAAGGCCAACACACAGGCCAGCATCCAGCTGTAAGGGCACAGAGCAGGGAATCAAAATCACACATTTTATTAATTCTAATTAGCTTTGTTTTTAATCAACAGGAAAATTCCAAAATGACTTTTGACTAGCTAATTAGCTCATGCAAATCTGTGTGCACTCTCCAATGTTGAATACATTACCTCCAAGCTAAAATAAATTGCATCTAACAGAAAAAAGTGAGGGGAAGGAGATTTGATATATTCATCCACACACAAAACTTCCCCATTGACAAACATTGCCAGACGCCAGCAAAAGTCCTCGACACAGACTTTGCTTTTGACTTTGGCTTTACATTAGATGTTTTGCACAAAATCCTTCTCCTAATTCAGCTATCTGACGTTCATTACACACACTCCTGTTCCATATTTGTTCTCAAATTCACTGCCTGTTTGCAGAATATATCTTTATTTACTCTTTTTTATCATTTAATTTCAGTGATGCTGAAACTGATGACAGCATACAGCAGTCCTGGACACAGAAACAGAACACACCACGACAGCTAAGATGCACTCACTTAAAATTAACATGAAACATGTTAACATGAAAAAAAGTTAAATGTGCCATATTTGTCAATTGTGATTTTTCACCACAATCGAAATATGTCCTCCGCTTTTTACCCTTCTGTGCAGTTAGAACACTAGTGATTACTAGGGGGCTGTGGATCACACGTGCCCAGAGTGGTGGGCAGCCCTAGCCCGGCGCCCGGGGAGCAGTTGGGGTTAGGTGCCTTGCTCAAGGGCACCTCAGTCATGGCCTCAGGTCTGGGACTCGAACCCACGACCCTCCGGTCACAAGACCAGTTCCTTACCACCAGACCATGACTGCCACATGAGGCATTTTTCCAATGAAAACCTTTTTCCAGCCATATTGGAACAGCTGTATCTATCAAGTCACTTTCTAACTTGAACAGCCATGAGGCTGGGGGCAGGAGCAGAGTCACAAACAGGGTAGCAGGCAGGAGCAAACCTGCCTAATAAACAACAGAGCACAATGCTGATACAAAAGCACAAACAGCCTAAAGTTGGCAACAGGAGGGCAAACAGCAGATGAGCAAGATTTGGGCGAGATGAAAAGCAAGCAGACACATGTAAGTACATGCACACAGCTCAGAAACATACATACATGTACACATGTACTTACGCACACACGCACGCACGCAACTCAGTTGAGACTTCATAAAGCCACACACAAAAGGGAAGGCTCATATACACACACAAGTAAACAAGGGTAAATGGGAAACAGTTGAAATCAATAAACAGGGGAATGAGATGTGATGAAGTTGACAGGTGGATTATGGGAGTTGGAGCGGATGGCCGTACTGACATGCGTGACAGGAGGACGAGACGTGACAACAGAAAGATCAAAAGTTTGCATCCTCTTTAGCAATCATTCAAAATATTTACTCCCAATATGTAATAGCAGGAGTCTGAGCTTTAAATATCAACGGCTGCACTAGATGCTTGATGGGAGGTTTAGGTGTGCAGGTAGATCAGAGGTCAGGGGTAAATCTCAGCAGTCTACTGAGATTAATCAGGAATCAGGCTTCAGGATTAATGAAAATGGGATGAGGAGAACAGCTGTCAGAAGACTTCAAAACTAACATCTTATATAACTGGAAGATATCAAAGTGTTTTGGGATACCAGTAGCAACAGACAAATGAAAACTACCAAGAAGTGGATGACGAAGAAAAATAAAAAGAACGGCCAGGAAAATGTTTGAGGGCTAAGCAAGAATCCAAACCAAACAGCATGAGCCTTAGTGGCCCAGAGAACATAAGTCCACATTTCCACAGTGAGGAACAGTCTGAACTGCTTGGTGAGAGAGGCAAGAGGTCTTTGTTTGCTTTCAGACGCTGGACAAATTCTTGCAGTATGCTAAAGAGCATAAAACCAAACCAGATGAATGTTGGAACAGTATTACATTGTTTGATGAGAGCAAATTTGATTGGCTTGGTCACAATTCTCGCAGCTATGTGTGGCAAAAAAAACAATGTGCGTGTGAGAAGAACACCAGTCCCAATGAAACATGGTGGGAGATTTCTGAGGTTTTAGGGGGGAATGTCTGCACCAGGGACTGCAGCTTTGCACACAGTGGAAGGGAGAATGAATGGCAGACAACACCATCAGATTTCAGAGCAAGACTCCTACTGTGCGCCAAAAAGCAAAAAAATTTTACGGTGGATGGTTCCTGCAATCCAGGCAAAGATCCACAGAATAAAGCAAAGTCAGTGGAGTCATGGATTAAACAGAAGGTCAGTTCTTGCTGTAGTCATATGGATCCAGACTAGAATATAACTGAAGATCTGGAAAATAGTCCGTAAATCTGGAGGAAATGTGGCAGGAAAAATGGACCAAAATGCCACCTGTGAAGACACAAATGTGCCTGGAGAAGGTTTTAAAGGCAAAGGCTGGATGTTTATTTTTTAAACCATATTTCTTACTTTCGATGATGTAAGGGACATTTGTACTTTCATTAAGCACTGAACACATTAAATAACTTCCTTTGTCCTTTTGTCTTTAAAGCAATGGTGTGAAAACATTTGGATTCACCTATGTACACACACCCACACCCCCACACATGCATACTTATACAAACAACACAAACACACACATCCACAGCTTCAGGTGGCCCATAGGACTGAACACATGAGCATGAGTCTTAGTGTGCTAAAGCAGCTCTCTGCTAGGGAGAGATCTCCCACTCCCACTCCTGGACGGCCAATCAGACGGATGCTCTCTCACCGGGGGCGGAGTGCCTTTCATCGTCCCGCTGTGACCCTTCCGACGAGAACCCATGGGAATGCCCCACCATACAGGGGTTTTACGGCATGGGCCTGGATTGTTGTGTATGTCACAAGAATCCTCTCTGCTTGTGCTGGTCTGATTGGCTCAGATGATGCAGCTGAATTCGTGCCGTGTGAGCAGCATGTGTCTCACTCGCATGCGTGTGCATGCTCATACAAACAGGACAGGCTGTTGTGACACTACTGCGATATCATATGCTGAATACTCTGTTTCTGACACTGAACAAACTGATTGTAGATTAGTCCAGGTCTAATAGAGCTTGACCACCTCTGGCTGCAAAGGGAGGTTGCAACCTTTACAGTGGAATGACAAAACTGGGGAAACCGCTAGCCAAAACCAAGCCTGTTTGGATTGGTTCTAGACTTGGACAAGAGAGAGACACGCTGACAAGCTCCAAATAAGCCCGGAGCAAGCCAGTCTTTGATCTCAGCAACTTCTGAGCTTGGTGTTTTTTCCTCTCCATGTGAAAAAAAAGTCTTCCCTTTGAAAGTTGCCCTCTAATTGAAAACAAAGAGAAGGGAAGTATAGGGGGTTTAGTGGCCTTGAACGGAGCTCTGCCTAGTCCACATCACACCTTTCAATTATTGTTGGCATTTCCAAACAACCCTGAGACTGGTGTGAGGGTGTGAAACTGGCTATGTAATGCGCCCCAATCTACAGGCCACTTTCACTACTTAGAAAATGTGCAACGCCTAAGTTGAAAATTCCAAAGACGCACGCCATTTGTCTTCACCTGGAACTGCTGTGAAAATGGGCACAGACACCTCCTCGTCTCACGAGCCAGAGGGAGGGAGGGAGGGACAGGAGAGAGGGAGCACGGGAGGCCGTTTAGGCACGGAGCCCCCCCCCCTCCTCGGATGGGCCAGGCAACGCTCCAATAAGCAGGTAATTAAGCAACTCCCTGCACCACGATACCAGCTTGTGAGTCTATTAGGGGAACTGATTGCTTTCGGAGTAACACCACCGACTCCTGCACAAACCACCCCGCACATAGGATGAACACCTCTTCCAAGAACCTCACAACAATTAACTATCAATCACATGCTCCCTCCAGGGGGATTGTGGGGGTGCAGGCCACACTGGCCAGCAGATTAGCCGAGAATGAGAGAGCACTAGTATGTAGCAGGCTAATCCACTTACTTATTACATACGTCCTTCAACACCCACCCCACTCCAACACCTCCACAAGCCCAAAGAGATTGAGAGTGGATTATGCGTGCCTGTGTGTTTTTATGCATATATTTGCATAGATATACTACAGACAACTCTGATACAGACACATCTAAAAACACACTATGCATTTTATACTTCAGGCTTGTTAAGAAAACAAAACCAAGAGGAGACAAAGGAACTCATGTGCCTTCTTACCTTGTGTAGCTATATAGTGATTTGGTCGATGGTAGCCCTGTAATGAACAGAGAGAAATGTGTCAAATGATTCTGGTAGCAATTAGCATGTAAATAAAATGTTAGGGAGACATTGTGAGAGAAGAAAGAGTGACTCTGCTGAACACACTCCTACCCTGACGTGTTCATTCAAACAACGTATGTTCATGAAACTTGTTCAATCAAAACGCGAAACGCCCACTTGTGCTAGCATTTGTTTGTTTTGGGGTTTTTTTTGTTTTGCTGATAAAAGCATATCAATTTGATTCTTTTCTTTGGAAATAAACCAGTAAATACACAATTCTCTGTTCAAATTATTTACACTGACATGCACAGCACACACAGACACACCATCACTTTAGCCATCCCTTCTTCCCTACTACTGTAATATCTTCATTGCAGATTTTGGAATTATATTATGGAATAAACCCAATCTCTGTGGGATTAGGCTAATCCTCTCATTCCATTTGTCAGGCGCCTGGTGTGCCCAGCCTGGGCTCAGAGTGCAGAAGCAGCACTTTGAGGAGGTGGAGCTGGCCCTCCCACACACACTCAACCTCCCCCATCTCACTCCGCCCTCTAATCTTCCCCATGTTTCACGCACCTACAGGGCCGCCTGTAATTAAGGTCCGGGGGCGGAGTAAAGGTGCTGGAGCCCCTCCCCCTGCCCACACCGCTGCGTGCCCCACTTCTTTAACGACTTCTTTATGTTTGCGAGTCCCTTTTGTGAAACGTATTCACGCGCAGCCTGTGTTTTGGTCATGTTTGGATGTGTTTACGTGGTTCCGAAGCGATGCATGTGTAACAGAGGAACGGCTGCTGGGGACATGTGGAGAAACCACGAAACCACAGATGGAGCTTGGAGCAGAACTGGTTATTGTACAGGACAATTTCCCCTTAAATTATCAAATTCATTTAAAAAATCCTTCAACAATAAGAAATGAATCAATATTCAACAATTTAAGAGAGTGGTCAACCTCAATGGCCTGTCCATCAATCCTCTCTTATTCATATAATGAGTCCTAAAACGGCCAGATTCAAATCCCTGCACGCTACCAGATTAATGTCCTGCCTAACATAGAATCCATGAAACGTCAGGACAACAGTTTAACACCTATTGCTCTGATCCTGTGTCAGTCTACAATACAGGATGTTATTAGTGCTCTGTGCTATGGGCTAAACTAAATGGCACATCGTTAAAGTGGCTGGAATGACTGCACAAAGGGGAGGTGCACGAACACATCAGGTTAAGGAGATGTGCAGAAGAGCAGGGACGTCTGATTAAAACACGCTCACTTATCGCTCTCTTTAACGCACGCTGGGTAATATAGCCGTCTGACTGCCAGGCACGCTTCCACTAATCTCCCCACGAGACGCTCGCCGTCTCGGCCGAACTGTGGCTTCTGCTAAGAGACAGGGAGCTCTCTCCACCTGACTCAGACGGTCTGATTCAGACGGTCTGATTGAAACGCTGTACAGCAAACACCCGCAGTCACCACAGGTCACCCCGCTCGCCCCATCACCCTGGATGCGGGGTGCATCCTATAGCAACCAGGAGTGCTGTAGCACGCGGCCTTTATTTCTACAGAGAATATGACATTCAGAACTTCCTTTGAAGTGTAACCACTTTGTGCTCTTAGTGAAATTATTTTCTAACAAGGCCAAATGGAAAACAACCAGGCCAATGTAGTGTGCTATACGATGTTAGAGACATCTGTTTATTCTGGAGACTATATGCCCTTAACAGTATTATCTGTTTATTCTGGAGACTATACCCCTAACAGTATTATCTGTTTATTCTGGAGACTATACCTCTATCAGTATTATCTGTTTATTCTGGAGTCTATACCCCTAACAGTATTATCTGTTTATGTCTAGAATTAAGAACAATATATACTATATGGAGAAAACAAGACTCTCTCTCTCTCTCTCTCTCTCTCTCTCTGTCTCTCTCTCTCTCTCTCACACACACACACACACACACACACACACACACACACACACACACACACACACACACACACAAACAAAAACACATAGAACAGTGATCATACACTCTGAACTCTGGACAGGGTCCATACTTACATCAATATAATTAGCATTAATGTAATCTGAGCTTTGCTCCCCCTCCAGAGCCTGCAGTCGGACCCTGGAATGGTCATCTGGGAGGCGAGAGACACAGTGAGTGAGGAGCAGCAGGTGAAACAATCATCATTAGGGATGCACCGAAAATTCGGCCACCGAAATACTTTCATCACCGAAACAACACGGCCGAAACAATGTGCTGTGATGACGCAAGCAAAAATCGCCACCTGCACGCGCTTATTTGGATAAAGCTAGCAAAAAAGTTTTCCAGTGATGGCGCCAAGGCAAAGGACATTACACCAAAAATTATGGAACTCGTTGCCTTAGACGATCAGCCGTTCTCTGTCGTAGAGGATGTGGGATATCGTAGGCTAATAGAGCACATTGAGCCCCGTTATGTTTTGCCGAGCAGACGACATTTCTCAGAAGTGTGTTTACCTGAGCTGTTTAATATTGTTGCAACTCACGTCACGTTTTTATGAGAGAATTTATATTTATCTTTCAGGCCAGTCAGTTATAATTAAATTTAACTCGTATAAAATACATATATTTATCCTCTCAGATAAAAACGGTCTGGAAGCGAGTTAAATTTAATTAGTGGTCGGCCGTTGTCAGCGGTATCGCCGTTAACGGCCCACCACTAATTTTATTTTATAATATGCATTACTGTAATGTCAGTGCTAAATAAATATTTTCAAATCAAATTTTGTAGTTGATTTATTCTTTGAATAGCAATGCCTTGATTTTAGTGAGGTTAGCCATAAATCCAATGTTACTAATAATTGGCATAATGTATTTCGGTGTTTCGGTTTTCGGCTTTCGGCCTTGGTTTCCTCATTTTCGGTTTTCGGTTTCGGCTAAGAATTTTCATTTCGGTGCATCCCTAATCATCATAACATCAGTGAGTAGGGGGAAGTGTTCACATTATCATCAGACCTTCAAGTGGAAGGTCCCTGTATGTGTGTTCATAAATATGGCAGAGAATTCATTATATATTAAAATGATGTCGATCTGATTTTCACTATAAGAAATTGTTCTCCTAGCATGTAACTATGCAACCATTTGAAAGCTTCCCTAATGGTACTCCTCCGTTATAGAATATAGTAATAGTTTGTCACCAAGCGTAGTGAAATAATCTCCTGTCCCTCTGGAAGTAGCCAACAGGACAAACTGAAAGCGGTCCTCGCAGAGCTGTTTCCTTCCCGTTTCATCCCACAGACGCTAAGCTGATGTGAAGGATTTACACAGTGTAATTATAGTGGCTGGGCTCCAGTGGGAGAGTCCTGGCCAGGGATGTCTAACACGGCCTGGGCCCCACAGGGCCAGCGCCAGCCTCCCATTGGCTACTAGCCCATTAGCCTGGAACAGGAAGTGTTTGTAGCCACGCCGAGCTGCCCGCTTCCTCTTGGGGAAGGAGCGGACGAGGGGGAAGGCTAGGTGGGGGGGGGGTGCAGTCACGGTGGAGCTCTGGGAACAGAAGGGGGTGGAGGGCGTGGAGGGGGTGGTGCTGCACCCAGGGCCTTATCCCAGGCAATGTCACGGAAATTATTCCACTTTTATATGGAGGCTTATTTTCATAATTGCCATTGACATTGTGATAGCATGTGTATGCATGGGCATACACAAGTGTCAGTTTGAGTGAGGATCTCCACTTTAAGGCAACATTTTCAAAACAAGAGGGATCTAATCAAAAGTGTAATTACGCATGCAGCACTCTCGTGGCAAAGAGCCCACTGAGTGTTGCGTCCCACACACAAACGCACTGACAGCGGGAGAGAATTACAATCACCATCTATACATACACGCGATGATGTTTCCGTAACGGTTCTTCATCCTGTTCTCATCTTTCTTCGCCGAGTCCCACGGTGCTGCCTGCCCTTCGAAGAAACTCTGCAGAGGGAAAATGAGACAGAGACACAGAGCATTGAGGATCAAGGACAGGAAGAAAAGGAAAAGGGGTCAAAGGTTATCAGTTTAAATGATGACCAAGTCAGACTTCAAGGGTGAGCGGTTGAGAGGAAGAGAGTTAAACTAACTAGATTCACATCATTATTTGACATCAAGGCCCAGGAGCAGGGGACCCTGGGAACAGGCGGAAGAGAGGGCTATTAGATTGGTCGTGCCTTGGCATTCGTGGGTCTCCGCCGTGGAGCAAAACGAGTGCGTAGTCTACCTCTCCGACTGCACTAAGGGGCCCGACTGGTGGAAATTAAAGACTTGGAGGGGGGGAGGGGGGGTGTAAGAAAAACTGCCAGTGATGGGATCAAAACCCGACACTTTCCCCAGAAACAGAAGCGCGTGATGAAATATTAATGGCGTGTGGGGAATCTAGCCATTCAGAGTTGCTTGGCTGCACAATTAAAGCTAATTATGAAGATAAACTTCAACGGCAGCTAGAGCTTGTTCAGGGTGGGGTGGGCCGGGTGTGGGTGGGGGGGCCGGGTGGGGGTGGGGGGGCCGGGTGGGGGTAGGAGGTGGTGCAGAGTTCAGGCTCACAGACTTGTCTGTTCAGAGTAGCTTCTCTGCTTCTCTGCTGCCAGCTGCCTGCTTCTCGCTACATGGAGTGGGGCTGTGAGGTATAAATAGAGCATAATGATGCATTATTATCCCCAGCCGGCCGCGCGGCTCCCATACCTCACCATCCACAGACAATTCATGTGATTGCTGGTGATTGCGAGCGACTGCCGATCTTTCTGTTAGGGAAGTTGAGCATCCTTTGGCTGTGAATGCGATGATGGCATGGCGTTCGTTTGAAGAACAAAGTGCCCTGATCAGCCCCGGTGTGCTTAACGACCCGGGCACAGAGAGCAGTGCGTGGGCCCGCTGGAGCCCCCTGCTGGTGAGGAGCGGGAGGTGCCAGGGTGCCACCTGCACGCCACCCCGGGCACACGGCCCCAACGTCTTCTCTGGTGAATGTGATTTTGAACCTTGTCACTGCTAGACTTGTTTGGAGCTGACTTATAGTTCCACTCAAATAATGTAAAATGTTCACAATGAAAATCTGCTTATGGCTTCCCAAACAGTAAATGCACTGAATCTCTACACGTGGTTTTATAAAGCATGTACCTGAGCTGCATGTGTCATTGTTTAACAGGCTGAAGCATTTCACCCACACTTGCACATGCATGTTTTAGGAATGAGCTCTTAATATGCAAACAGCCCCGTCTCTGGGTGGCCGCCCTCGGATACGCGTGCACGTTCCGCCTGGATTTAAAGGATGAGGCTTATCACATGACCTTTCCGCTGACCACGCAGGGCCTTGTGATAGGGTGGCGGCAGGCGCCTCACTACTGCTGCAGCGAGGGGAGACTTTGAAGGGCAGACATATTTAATGCAGATTGCTTTTCCTTCCGACGCATCCAGAATTGTGGCAGAGACATTAAAGGTGGTTTAATACGTATTGACAACACTGGGAAGACTCAGCTTCTCTGGGTGTCACTACATTCTCTCTCTCTCTCTCTCTCTCTCTCTCTCTCTGTTGTGCTCTCTCTCCCCTCTCTCTTCCTCCCTCCATCCCTCTCTATCTCTCTCTCTGTTGCTCTCTCTCCACCTCTCTCTCTCTCCCTCTTTCTTCATCCCTCTCTCTCTCTCCGTTTCCACACAGACTCAGTTTAGATTTTCAAAGGCGGAGCCGGGCTTGTTATTCACCGTGGCCTCGTGTCTTTGGAGACAGCTGTCCTTTCATGTCGTCTAAGTGACAGCAAGCTGAGGCATCTCAGAGCCCGTGGACGGGGGGCGGGGCGGGGTGGTGTCGGGGGCAGGAGCGGGGCCGGGGGGCGGGGTGTGTGTGAGGGTGTTGGGGGCGGGACGGGTGGGGTGTGGTTTGGGGGAGGTTTGAGTGACGTTTGGCAGGCGGTAATGAGATGCAGAGTCCAACACTGTGACCACAGCAGGGGAGAATAATGAGTATGCAGGCAAACTGGTTCAGACGCGTGTCAAACGTCTGAGTGTGCTATGTCAGCTGGGAAAAAGAAACTCCCAAGATATTCATATATTCACAACAGTTATAAGCAAATGCCTTAAAGAACATCTGCAGACTGCAGGAGTGTACAAAGTACAAATTGTGTCAAACAAATACTGACACAGGCCTGGAATTTTTTTATTTATATGTTTTTTTTTTATGGCAGCAGTGTTTCTTATGTCAAACAAACACCATCATCCTAAATATGAGTGTAAACATTCAACATAAATGTAGGGATAATGGGTTTAAGCATCAAACTACAGCACAAAATCATTAAACTCCAGTTCAGCCTTGCAGCAGATGGTAGCAGAATGAAAAGTAAAATGGCTGAGAGCTTGCTCCAGGCTGCAGCTGTCCCTCTAGGCCCCAGAATGCTATTGGCTAGACCTCAAAATCTCAGGCAATAAGCTTAAACCTGATTGGTGGGCTAAAATAACGAGCCCAAACATTCACGCCTTTGTGTGCATTTTAAAAAGCCAGACTCCTGGAAAAAGCAGAGAGCCGTGTCAAAGGGCCAAATCAAAGAGAATACACAGGCAGTAATCAGAGATTCCATCACTGTCATGCCTCTCAGCAACTTTTCAATAGATAATGCAGCTCGGTCCCTTGTCAAGGTGTGACTGCACCCCTGTTGTCCTGAGCCCGGTTTGTCTCCCTGCCTTGGTGGATTAGGGCTAGGCTGGTTATTAAAAATCAACCAGCTGTTTCAAACAAAACGATAGGCACCTGTTCCCATGAAAACACGAAGCCTTTGGTGTTTTTGACAGGTGTCAAAACAAGCTCGAATAAAAACAAAGAATCATTATAGAATTTCACTACATCTATTTCCAAGTGCATCACAAAAGCTGACAGTAGGTACAGTCATTAGTGGCACAGAGAATATTTCCCACAGAGTTGGCCCATCCCCCGCCGTGCCACTGAGGCTGGGTTAGGCAGGAGCTCCTTCAGCATGGAGGAGCGTCTACTGGGTACCACGGGCTCCACGGAGCACGGCACAAGACACTCAGGGGTGAAGGAGCAAACGCAAGGCTCAGGATACCAACTCAAGTCGTAACGTCTTTAAAATACAATCACAGGGATATTTAAGAGCAGACAGCCCCTCCTCATAGTCTGATATCATTTCTGGATGGCGCCAGTGTGTTATGTCTACAAATGTTTATTTCAGACAGTGAGCTTTCAGAACTTTTGTAATATGTCCAGAATGAGATTTGAGTTTGAAATGAAAGGAACAAGAAGCAGTATTATATCCTAAAACATGTTCATCAGTATTGATTTTGAGACAACTTCACATTGTAAAGCTTGTAGCCCCTTAAAGATTTTGCAGTATGTGAACACGATCAGGTAGCAATGCTACAAATCCTCGACATCTGCAGTGTGGGGCCTGAATGACAAGCTACGGGACAGTCCTGCAAGCTACGGGACAGTCCTGCAAGGTTCAGACAAGTCATAATGCAACTAGCAAACAAACTAGAACAACTTACAATTACATCCAAAAATGTCTGCTTACCTCATTTAGCTTTTCCATAGTTAATGTATGGATTATCAAGAAGCATGGATCAGGAGGAAAGATAAGTTCAGAGTTTAGTGCTTTGTTTAAGTCCGTCATCAACACTAACGTTCATTGATTTCAGACACGTAAAGACAGTAAATGGAAAGCACACTACAATGAGTTTGCTTTCGCCATCTTAATGGGCATTCAAGGTGGATAAAGATAAAAGAAGAAAACAGAACAAGCACTTTCAGGTGGAGGAGAGGAAAAGGAGTGGTGAAGCATCAAGGATTCTGCAGACTGTATTTTTAACTTACAATATTATAGCACTAGAGCTACCTCTGCCCTAAAAATCTTTATCCATAATGAATTGAGCCCTTAGGGGTAGCCCCCAACCATGAGCCCAGGCTGAGCTCAGCCAGGCTATTCAAGCAGAAATATTTATTTAATTGAGTTCTTATTTAATGGTGAAGCAGTGGATGGAGCAGGAGAATATGAGATGGAGGTTGATGAGGACTCCACTACAGGTAAAGCAGCTCTTTTCAGACACTGGTGATGCAAGAAGAAATGCACAGAAAGTGGTACTAATGTGCACACATGCACACGCATACACACATACGCACGCACACACTTATGCACACATATACGCACGCACACACTTATGCACACATATACGCACACACGCACACACATACACACTTATGCACACATATACGCACGCACACACACTTATGCACACATACGTGCGCACACACACTTATGCACACATATACGCATGCACACACACACATATACGCACACACGCACACACTTATGCACACATATACGCACACACACACACACACACACACACACACACACACACACACACACACACACACACACACACACACACACACTCACACACACACAAAAGGGGTGACAGAAAACGAGTGGCAGAGGAGTGGTTTGTTTAGCGAGGGGAGCTGTGTGCTCAGACTCGGTGCTTCTCTGGGCTGCCATCCCTCAGTGGGCTTAGCCATTAACAAACAGCCTCAGCTGCTGAATCCCCCAGCGTGTCTTCCAGCCAGCGTGTTCAGGACGCTCGGAGTTAGGGGGCGAGCGCTCGCGAGCAGGATGGTGTGGGGTTGCTAGGCAGTTAAACTGTTGCCTGTGGTGAGGCCTTAAAGAGCTAAGAGGAGTGGCACGGGGAGGAGGTCGGGGGCATGAGCACCGGTGGAGTGGAGGTGGGACACACACACGGGGGCACCACACACAGCTGTGCTCCCCGCATATTGAGAGCTCATGAAAAGTCTATTACAGGAAAGAGGGGAGAAGACATTTATACGCAGCACCATGCAGAGATGACCAACAACCAAACAGGAGAGAGAGGAATCGAAACAGGCCACAACAAATGGCTAGCATGAAGAACAGACTAAACAGGACACAGGAGGGAAGAGAGAATACGGAAGGAGTTAGAGTGGAAAGAAAGAAAAAGACAGAAAGAAAAAGGAAAGAAGGAGCTGAGAAAAATGCTGACCTTTGAAGGGCAGGGCAAGCTGACCCAGACTGGGTGGCCGATTGGTGGACAGTGACGGTCAGACACCCACTCACCTCGTACTCCTCCTTGAAGCCGTAGCCCTCGGAGCACTTCATCTGGGTGATGTGCTGCAGCAGGTCGGCCACGCGGATGGCTGGGTGGAGCTGACCCGTCTGGTAGGGGACGTCCACTGCTTCCCTCTTCTTGTACGAGTGCGTGTGCGACTGCACCAGGCTGCTGGTGTCACTGGTCACCGTGTGGTTCTCATCTGCAGTCGGGGGAGGGGGTGGGGGGGGGGACATGGGCCAGGGAGACGGTCAAGCCGGATCTCTATGCGGTCCACAAGCAGGTCAAACTCCAGCACACCGTCAGAGGAATGGATGAATACTGGGTTTTTACGATAGAGTTACAGTATGAGAAAAAACATGAGGCTATGAGCATCGGTCTCACAGTAATAATATGTGAGGCTAATCATACGAAATGCATATACTGAGATATAGATTGACAGTGAAACATAAAGGTGCACAAGCTATACAGATTACCTAACTAGTTATTTCTAACAGTGCTGTGCTAGATTAGACACCTATTCCGATATGCTACCTGGCAGCTCAGTTCTCTACAGAAACTTGCTATCCAGAGTTAGATCAATGGCAAAATGAGGTTGCACACATGGTGAAATGGCGAGCGTCTGTGGTTCTCCAAGATGCATGGAATAACGCGGGTTACCTTAGCGGCTACGATGGCAATGTCAGATGAGACACCTTCACAACAAAGTGGCGAGGGCGGGAGGTGTGGAAACAAAGAAAGAATAACGAGTGCAGGTGTTTGGGGGTGGTGGGGTGGGGTGGGGGGGTTCACATCGCCCACATATGCATGAACAGGACGCCCATGGGTGACGGCCATGCTAGCTAATGGCTGCACAGGTGGACGGAGGAGGTGAGATGCTCCGCAAGCCCATGCGAGGTGACACAGTGTGGGGGGAGAGGGTCCCTCTGTCAGGCAAAGCCCTCAGCATGGCCCACACACATCTCCACCCCCAAAAACACAGGGCAGACTGGCAACTTACCATTAATTGGCACTTTTTAAGAGGATACATAACAGGTTAAATGTGAAGAAAAAAAGGAGAAGAGAAAGGAAACAGGGTATAAGCAACAAGATAGTTGAAACAAGAGCACCTAGACATGTACAGACTCTTGTCAAGATATGCTTAGCAGCTTGTGCTGAAATTCTGGCCACACTCCAATGTGTTGGGTTGGCCTACACTTTAATAAATAATCAGCTCCAACAATTATATTTTGATGCTTTAGAATAAAACAAAAACCATTTGAAAAAGGGGCCAAATCAGTCAAATAAAATAATAATAAATAAATATATATAGAACGTGAAGTGTATGACTACCCTATCAGAAGCATGTCTGTAAACAACTCAGGTTCTCTTCTAACATAGCAGATAAGTGTCAAATGTTTAACTCGATGACATTGTGGTGACTTACAACGGACTAACAAGATATGTTTAACTTACCATAAAATTAGCATATCTTTATGCTTGTTCTTGTAAATGCTCCAATATAGTAAGATTTGTTTCAGTGGATGATAAAAATGCCAATTCACAATCATTGGAGTAAACTTCCATGCTATTCTATGCCTACTCTATTACTTTTTCATTCCCTCTTGTCTTTTCCAGGGCAATGAACTACCTGGGCTTTTAAGAGATGTCTGGATGACTGTGGGCTGCTGCTTGGCTTTTGGGTGTTTTTGTTTACTTGTTTGCTTGTTTACTGCATCACACTGTCACCCCCCCTCATCCAGTCCACATTATCTGTCCATGCACATGAGAGGTCATAGACATACGTGACATCACACGCACGAGACGGGATGCGGATGGGATGGGGTGAAGCCTCAGCTCAGAAACAACAAGTCCTCGCCTCACGGAGAAGAGGAAAGCAGGAGGGTATGGATGGGAGGAAGCCATCGTCAGGAACCAAAAACACATCTCTTTCTTTCTTCCCTCGCTTCCTGTCTACCTCGCGTCATCGTCCTGTCATGTACCTCTAAGCTATCGCAAAGATGAAAACGCAGTCTGTCCCGTCACAAAGGGAGGTACTTGAGGAGAGAGTGTAAGGGTGTCTCACCTAAGATAGCAGTTGGCACAAAGGGGTCTGCCCAAAACCAGTGTGAGGTTTGGAGGTTAGAAGAGAAAAAGAGGGAAGTAAGAAGGCAAGCTTAGGCCGTTAGGAGATACAGAACATAGCATTGCTGTTAGCATTATTTCAAAGGAGAATAACTGTGTGTAGCTCGACACTGGCTTCAAACACCGCTGACATGATGCACATCTGCCCTACCACGCAACAACTGACCAGCATCTAACACCGAATGCATTCGGTAGATCTTTTGTATGAATACAATACATAAACATAAAGGAATTTTTCCTTTATATGATAGCATTAACAGCTAAACATAGATCTTCCAGCTAGGTAGCTGCTTACCCCTAAGTGCAAAGCAAAACGTGGCTGTTACACACATAAGACATTTCCACAGATTTAGGCCATCCATTAACCCAAGCAATGGAAGGCACTGCGCGCTATTCCTTATGCGGTACAGTCAGCGGTTACAAAACAACGAGTGCTATTTTCATTTCCTGAAAGTAAGGAAGAGGTCAGAGGTCAGAGTTGAGGTTACCTGGGTAATATGTGTTGGGCACAGAAGTGCTGAGTGTGTTAGTCTTCATGGTAAATGACGATGGTGAGGAGACAGCTTTTAGCCAAAGGGGGAAAAAAAGAAAAAACAAGAAGAACATTTACTCAAAAAGCAAACATTTGACATTATTTGTCAAATATCCCACAACCCGTTTAAGTGACTGACATGTTAAGATATGAGACATGGCTGGCCGCCTCTCTCTGTGCTTGTCCTTGTGTTATTTTAAGGGTTAAAGCACCCACAATTCCCCAGGCTCTGTCACTTTAATACACGCCAAGGTTGCCTAAGCTCGCCTTAAAATACCAGGGTGACATGAGCAAAGCGAGAAGATCTCGAATCCCGTTCGCGTTTCCCTCGACATCGTCCACGCTCGAGGATGCTGGAATAAAAGAAAGCCCTGAAAAAGCAACATCTCATCCTCAGCAGCCGTGCGTCTCAGCCGCACGCTACCGCACGCTACCACACGCTACCACACGCTCACGGCGGGAAGGAAGCCGCGGCTAGCGGCGCGAACACACCAAGCGGACACGCGGCGGGCTGACGTGGGAGCGGGAAGATAGCGCCTGCCTCTCTGACAGCTGCCACGAGGCACCGTGTGCCCGCGACCGGCCCGTCAATCACGGCTACGGAGGCCGACAGCCGGATAAGGTCACGGATGAATCGCCTTGGCACGCGCCGCGCTTTCCTCCCGGCCGCCACGAGTGCATGTTCACTTATTTATCCGCTTACGCCGTCCACTTCGCCCGGTGACACGCCGGCCGAGCGGAACAACGGTGCTGACTTCCTGCAATATTAACCCACGTCGGCGATCCTAAAAGTGGCTGTTTCTGCTGCCGCTTCTTTTTTCCTGTCAGAGTTAATAGAGGGAGAGAGTGTGTGTGGCTGCAGGGCGGGGCCCGGGGGGCCACGGGGGGCCTCGGCTCTAAAAACACCCCACACGCTGCACTCAGGGGCCTGATTGCTCACCGCCTCTGATGGGCAGCATTCTACTGCATGCCACGTTAATTTCAAGCTACGGTTAAAGTTGTCCTTGAAACCGGCTGGCCCAGAACGGGGTTGGCAGAAGAGCGCAGGGGCGGCATGAGCATGGGGGGTTGTGGGAAAGGTTCTGGCTCCTGGTGAAGCAGAGGAACACTAGGGCCCAGGGAGTCCAAGCTTCACGATGGCTGGAGCGCAGGGAGACCGGCCCAGCTGGGATGTCGACTGATAGTAAGAGAAAACTGAGCTCAGAACTTCCGATCGAGAGAGGAACAAGGCCCAAGCAGTCAGGGCCCATGGGAGAAAACCATACATACACTTACTGTTACTGAACTGAACGCTGTGGTCACTGACATGTTAGTTCTTTCTTACTACAGGAATTACATTTACTCTGTGCCTGGACAAACAAGCTGAGATATCTTAATTATGTGGAAAGTACAGTGAGATAAGATGTTAAAAGGCAGTGACATTTGCTTCAGTCTAAATGAAGAGAAGTCAGAGGGCTTTAATCAATTAAAGTCCCTGGCACAACTCCTCCACCTCTGCCGGATAGAGAGTGCTTCCCCAGAGCAGCTCAGTCACTCCAGTCCAATGACTTCACTTCATCTCTTCTGACCTCCTGCTTTTACACAGCAAAATCTTACTCTCCGCATCTCCAAATTATACACTAGCATGCAAGTGCAAAGGAGTTGTCCTGTCAGTGAGCTACTCACTTCTTCCGTTGAGGTTGTGCGTGTCCATGAAAGAGATAGCTTCATCACAGTTGGTGCCCTGCTCCGTGTAGCTCTTGTCCATGGAGTTCACCATCACAGTCATCTCCTGCCGTGTGCTGTTCAGGGTCTCCTTACGCTTCTTTGCCAGTTTCCTTTATTTAGGCAAAAGACAATTTAATGTATCGACGGGATTTTTGGCAAAACAGACGAAATATGTATTTTTTTAGTGGCTGTAAGTCATCTGTTGGGTAAATGAAGCATCCCGTTTTTAATGTGTCTTGCTGTTTTTAAAAAATCAAATGGTTTCAATTAAATCTGCAGCTGTAGTCATCCAATTTTGCTTGATGACTGGTAGAAATAGAGAAATAATGATAATAATAAACATTTGCTAGTGCCATGCAGGAGTCCTGTTCTGTTTTCACACAGGGATTATACTGTCTGGTGATTTCCGGCCTCACGTTTAAAGCGAAACATGGTCATTAAATGCCTGGACAGGATCAGTGCTCAGAGCGCAGGGCAGAAAGCCGATACCCAGAAGGCCGCAGCAGTGGCCTCACACACGGGCGCAATGACTGCTATCCTCTCACTAATGTGCCCTCCTGAGACTTGTTGTCACTCCACAGGGGAACACACTCAACCTCTGGCGATGAGAGCAAGTATGCTGATGAAGAACAGAAACAGTCTCTGGGAAGTGCATTTGGCCCCGGGGCTCCGTGATGCTGTCAGCCTGGGCTGGAGAGGCTTGCAGGGGCACGGCGGTGCACACAGCCGGCTCAAACACACCAGCCCCTCACCTGTACCTTTTCAGTGTTAATTGAAGGAATTGGTATGGCTGCATGTACCAGCTTTGGTGATGACATACAGTTGCCACGGGGATTGATGCAATGTTACTCTTTATCTTTGAGAACTTTGCCAAGGTGTGATTTTAGACACTGTCACTCCACTCAGGCTAAGGGAGGTAGGGAGAGAGATGGAGGGAGGGAGGGAGGGAGAGAGAGATTGCTCTAGACCAGCACTGCCCATCTCAAATGCTGAGAACCGTCTGCACAGTCCGCAAATACACTCTGGCCATGTTGACCTTTCGTTGGTTTGCTGGCTACACAACAGCAGGGAAGCAGAGGAAGGGATCAGTGTGATTTCTCTGGCCAAACACATAACCTTGATGGAAGGCAAACAAAACACACATCGCTGTTGGAAGGGGGATTAGCAGCTTACCGTCAATGCCTGTTGCATGTTCATTACTGGGCGTATCACCAAGGCCTCGTCAAACTACACTGACCACCAGTCAAAGGTGCTTAACTGCATGGCCTCTGCATTCATCAACTCAACTTCTTGTCCAGCTTCTAACCCTAACAGTGAGTGCTCATACACTTTCTGTACTAATAAACATCCAACAATGAAAATGTTTTGGCTCTTTCACATCAAACTCTATGAACTCTATAAAACACTTTGCAGCACCGCGGTGCCCTGCTACACCACGACATACAGTAACCGAGAAGAACAGTAATAACCAGCGTTTGCAGAGCAACACGACTTTTCCTTTGATATTCTCCTTGAATAGTATTTGAGCATGAGGTACTCCACAAACACTACATGGCAGTGAAAAACTGTGCGGTGTAAAAGGGGCTACAGTGACACCATTTGCAAATGGAGACCACAAATGTGATTAGGAGGTGGGTGAGTGTCCCACGTCCTTTACGGAGCGACGCGGCTTTCTCCGCCGGTCTGTCCCAGGGGCTACTGAGCGTTTTAATGTAAATGGTGGCACATCTGATGGCTGGCCCCCCTCCTTCTCACCTCCCTCAGGGTCAGGGGGTCGGCGCCAGGGGATACGGTCTTATCTCTAATGGAGCCCCCCTTGCATGATTCTGATGGATCCAGCTCAGCATTAAGTGGTCTAAAACAGAACAGCAATGGCCAGCCAAACCTGGCCCCTGTAGCCTGCACATTAAACATAAATAAATGAAAGTAAAGCCCTCTCTCTACCTTCTTTTCCTTCAAGCATTTAGCCGCTGAAGGTCAGAGAGATTGGGGCTTTTTACAAATAGAAAAAAAGGAGACAGGAGCTCTCCAACAGCCCGAGGGGATTTTGCGGGCAAAAATGCAGAGTACAGTCACATTAGCAATGGTCCCCCATGCTAGCTCATCTCCTGGCTCTCTGCTCTGAATATAAACTTGTTCGTACTTGTTGACTGTCTTTTCAAAGGAGCTTCACGGTTTTCCACCATCAATAAACCTGTAGGTGTTTTTAACCATGATGCAATGCTGCCTTTTTGTGTGTGCTAAGTGCCCTTCACCCGCACAAGGTCCTGCAGGAGCAGACAGAAGGCCGCGCGATGCTGACACCATGGCAACGCGACCAGGAGACCTGGCCTATACCTCATCACCATGTGCTGCCTGGCATTTCTCCTTGTCTGTCCAGATTACATCATCTTAATCCACCTGACGGGCTGATGCTGCTGACCTATTCAGCATAAGTACTCCCCTTCGGGAGCTGCAGATAACGAACAGTAAGTTGTACAGCCCCCCAGGACTCTCCGCTGTGAGGACTATAACCTCCTCTTCATTATTGAGGAAGGCAACCTTTGTATTTCAAGGCTTAATGTCAATATTTCCACAATTAGGACATTATGTTTTTGTACTATGAAAGTAATCACATTCAGTACAGTATATTTGCCCTGGCATGTAAAGCTATGTCATCACACACTGTTTGTGGCATGAAGCACTCAAACCAGAAGAAAACTATAAACATTAGGCTGTCAAAAATAAACAATGTGACATCACGTGTGTTGTGAAGCGTTTGTGTGACCCTGATGCGTGTACGGGGTGCTTCTGTGTCCTGTCTCCCCTTACTCAGACGCACACTCATTTATATTCACAATTAATCCAATCTGATTTACTGCAGGGGATTTTGAAGGTAATAACACTTCAAAGAACAGAGATCTCTCCCTAACCAGCCAGCCTAAATCTCTCTTGTGGCACTTTGCAAATGCCGGCTTAAAATTTCTGGGCCCTTGTCATCATCTGAATCGGCGTTCCTTTCAGATGCTAGCACCGGCCAAGATTTGTCACCGAGCAGTCATTCTGACGCTGCACTTAAAAACAAATTAAAGTGTCTGCAGAAAGCGTTCGAAAATTACAGTGGGTGCCTTAATGGCAGAGTTACTGGCGGAGCTGAGCTCATTTCGAAGCATTTATGTACAGAGAGAGAATCAGAGCTGGTAAACCGGGGACAAATTGTAGCTTGGCCAACCCTAATGACTCTAGCAACAGACACATGCTAAAGTGCCACAGAACAAACACAAAGAACAGAAAAACAGTGCATTGTCCTGCTGCTTAAATGAACAGAGAGAGAACAATGTGAGCTTAAAGCCCATCCCCTGTCACGAGGATCCCCTCTGCCGTTCATCTCACTGAAGAGATGAGATCTCACAACACCGCAGGAATTTCAAATGCAAGATGTCGTGATTCTGCAGAAAGCGTGCGGCACGTCTGAGGGATATAATAGTGTCTTGCGCCGTTACTGCAACGACCGGAAAACCGAGACGCGGCAGGTGAGTTGTACAGGTAGCAGGGCGTGGCCTCTGCCAAACGCCCAGTCTGAAGCTCCTGAAGCCCTCCGTCTCCATATAAGGCCATTCTGCTCTGACTGACAGCACCCTTAGGCCTCTGAACACTTCTGCAAATGGGCAACTCTACAGGAAGTTAATAGTTTAACAGCTTCACTAAATTTGTTTGCTATCTAAGTGACACTTAACGTATGCTGTCATTTAATGTGCTATCTGTCATTTACTGGCTGGGCATTAGGCCCATTGGACATATAAATGTTCCCCAGTCGGGGAGACACATCGTACTCGTTGTCATTTAGAGATAAATGGTCTGATTTTTAAAAGAAAGCCTTTCTGCCTAAAAGAACAACACAACATGTGCAACACGTTCACGTAGTCGTGCAGTGCGTGAGATACTGGGCTGCATGACCCGTCCTGTACCCACACAACCACTGGCTCGGCTCTCTCGGGACTTTAGAAGCAAACTTCAATTTTGCAGGTTTTAGATGGTGACAACAATGCCGAATGGGGGGGAAACGAATAAAGAACATTTGGTGTTTATGTTCCCAGAATTTGCAGACAGTGGCTGGCAATTAAATGTGCCCATTACCACCCAACTGTTGAACAGAAAACAACACATAAAGCAGCAGAACAGCATTTGCCGATCTACTCAGGGTTGTTTCTACCTATTAGATTTGTGACACCAACAATAAAAGGCAGGGGAGAGAGCCAAGACTACGCACTGAGAACACACGCACACATTCATACTGCATCTGCACATTCACACACACACACACACACACACACACACACATTCAGAGCGCATCAACACTGCGTTCCGTTGTTTACACTCTGTTGATAACTTGTTATCTTTTTCGAGTCTTTTTTATTTTTTTTGCATTTAGAGGTGTCAGCATTTTGACCTATTTACCCATGAAACTTGGGCACGTAAGCTCAGAAATGACACGAACCTGCACTGACAGCCTCAAGATATTAAACCAGCAGCCAGAGTTTTAGCCTCAACATTTGCATACAGTACGGGAGTGACTAAACTCACCACTAGCGGTGAAGCTGGCAGGCAGGTCGGCATTAGCAGACGAGTCTGTCGCAGACGTTCCCTCCTGCACCGGCGCATTTGTACCGATTTTGCTTTTCATCTATGAAAATGATAATGTTTCTCCTACAAGCAGCCAACTTCCTTCACTGAAAGAACCATATTTTCCTACTTTATGGACAAAGTTCTTATCCTAGTAGCTGCATTACAAATATGCCCATTTTATTGCTGTTTTCTATTAAAAACTATTTAAAGTTTTTTTTTTAACTAGTCTTTGAAATGAACAAACATTTTATGGGCACATCATGCTGCTTCTATTTCCTTTCTTTTGCTTTTATTCTTTTTTTATGTTCAGATTGTCTCTGTTTCATGTATTCACCTGGGAAAGAGTGGCAGTTGAAGCTCTTTTTCAAACACCGGCCGGTACCAGAACAAAGGCGCCGGCAGTCCGTTTCCTCGCAAATGTCACGGTGAAATGGCGAGAACAAGGTGAGAGAAGACGAGAATCAAGCGCGACTCTCTGCGCCCTCTTCAGTCAGCCGCCAAAACTAACGACATGAGGGTGAGAGTGCAGACGTGTGAGCACCCCCAGGACCCGACAGCAGGCCCAGGTTGGCCATTATGCTGTGGCAGTAAGCTGTACAGGACAATGCTGAACAGTAGTGGCGTGTTTCCTGACGAGAGGGTAGAAAGCATGCGGTTCTGTTCTGCCCCTGCTCCAAGTCCGACCGCACTGGCTTGGAAATTCTGACGTACGATAAAACACGGAGCACTTCCTCGCCAACTTGCTGCCGGGGAAAGAAAATGACAAACAACAGACTGGCAGGCGGCAGGCGGCATCATCAATCCTCAGACGGGAAGCCGGCACCGCGGAGGTCGTCGTCGAGGCCGCGCCAGTCCGACACCAGCCGAGCGAGAAACACGTCGCTCCTAATGAGAGATGCTCAGCTCCGCCGTCCCCAGTGCCGTGACAACCCCGGCGGGCATGCCGCCCGTGCACCCAGCGCCCGCCTGCCACCTGGCCCTCTCCAACAGCTGCGTGCCTCTTTTAAATTGCTATGCTAATATTGCAACAGCGAAGCGTGAGGGGCCAGCACCAACTCCCAGTGTGGACTCCCCAGCTGGTCCAGGGTCTGGAGGGGCTGCTCCTCTAAAGGGTCCAGACGACAGTCCATCGTCTCCCAGTGATGGTGCCGCGCGTGGCAGTTAATGATAGATGTGCAGCAGACGTAACAGAGCGGGCCCGGAAGCTGAGCAGAACACGGGGCATATGCCTGTTTATCACGTCCACGCGTCCTGAAACGGTGGGCCTCAGAAGGATGATGTGGTGCACACAGACCCCCTCCCACCCCCCCAGGTTGCGGCTTGGCCCGACACACAAGTCTAACGCCAGTGAGGCGGTTAATGTCCCCGCGCCTGTCCTCTCTCAACCTTTCCATTTCTCTCCTCCTTTTTTAAACGCGACTAGAGACATTTTGTCTTTCTTCGTTCCATTTATTTTCCTGTTTCAGGCACGGACTCTTCCATCTGAAGTTTAACCTGAAACCCTGCGGATGGAAAGGTCTTAGGTTGATAGAGATGAAAAAAAGGAAAAAAAAATCCTTTTAAAGAGAGGTAAGTTTCGCTCTTTTCCCCCCCTCCAACAGAAAAACATAAATAAAAGCTCCCAGCACGCTGTGCGTGGTAGGCAGCTGCGATTGCCGGGGTCTCTGGAGAGCGTGCTGCACATGTGCCCTTGAGCAAGCCACTCTGTCCAGACCGCCGCCACTGCACAAAAACCCATTTTGTTCATCATTTACAGCTATAAATCTGGATGTGTGGCAGGGGTGCAGTGACACCGACCTCAGGGTAAAGGAGAGGCGTGCGGACAAGAGCGCACCACCATCTCTATTAATATACGTAGGGAAGGCGGAAAGAAACATGGAAGCTCGGGGGCTATTCATTTCACTAAAAGATATTTCATATTTGATATGGTGGCAATGGCTGAACAGGCTGAATGTGAAAATAATTTCAGTGATGCTATCCGTAATGCATTCTTCTTTATTTACCTCTTAGTGAATAGCAGATCTCTGTTCTCTGAATTACCAAGGTATCTAAACAACCTACATTTTCCTTAGCTCAGTACTATGTAAAAGTAAACAAGGGTATTACAGCCGGCTACTGTGAACATCCACTCGGCATGTATCTAGAAGCATTCATGTTGATGGTGGAAACGATTACACTGCCATTTAGATCTCTAAACCAATACATAAGTACACAGGACACAGAAGAGTACGGTGGCCAATCAGGAGGAAAGATCGTCCGTGTGGTTGATGATGCAGGGGATTCAAATGAGTGGTGTGAGCACTGGTGCTTGGGATGACCTGTCACTGTGATGTCAGTAGCACTTCTGATCACAGAGGTCACCTCTACCATTTTCTCTGACAGACTTCCACTTTGTGCTGAGTGCATCAACTTGACTTCAAGAGTTTACATAAGGTCTGAAAACATTTTTAAAATTTTGGTCAGAAACTAGTGACATGGCTATCCTGACACAATAGTGTTTTATGAGTGACACAAAATGACAACTGACAATACGTAGATAATTATAATTCTATTATAAATATAGCTATATTATAATAATAATATAACCTTCATGTCAGCCATAAAAATGTTCCCATAAGAAGGCTGTGGAAAAATATTTTGTTCAATAGAAACTTACATAAACGTCTTATTTTTGAGCTGTTTTGAACTTTTCATTGATTAAAAAGGTAATAATCTTAATCACATTATTTTGCAAACCAAATGTAACAACTGTACTGTACTGTATAGAAGATCAAATATACCATATTTCCATATATCCCATATTCTAATATACCATAGACTACATATCCCATATCTTCCATATCCCATATATCCCAACTGTCCCATATCTAATATATTATTGTACTATACGAATTGTGACCTCTCCAATACCAACAGATTAAATAATAACTTGATTTTAGGAAATTTTGTAGAACTAACTTACATACTAGGTATGGCATATACACTCACTATGAGGAGACATCCGTGCAAAATATACATTGTCATTTGATGTAGCATTCATGACACAGCCAAGCATTAGAAAAAAAAAAACATGTAAAGTTCTGACCCTAATAAAGACTGACTAAATCTCATTTGCAATTTTAATGTGTCTGTTGAGATGAATGGGAAAACCCAATCTGCATGATGATTCGAATGTGCATCTCATGCGTGAAAGATCGTGCGGGAGGAGGAAACATTAAGACGTTACGTGTTGACAGCTTAATTACAATGTTGCAGGTGAAGTACAACATCTTGTTTCACAGCATCTGCTGCTCATTGCCAGACTCATTGTGAGCCCTTACCTCAACAATCTGTCACAGCAGACAGACTCACCAGGGCCACGGCGTCTGCGCGGAGACACGGCACGAGCAGCTGTCACAAGCTGGCTTTTTTTTTTTTTCCCAAAAGGATGCATACCAAATTCTGATTATGAGAATCCGCATCATTAAAATCAAACTCAAAGCTCATGGTATATTCATGATTAGCTTGTCATACCGACTATGCAGGCATTAAGTTATGATAAAAGATTGCCTGCTAAGATTTGTTGTGGTATATGCTAAACCAGTAGCCAATATCATGATTAATAACGTCAATGTTCCAAGGGACAACAAAACCTCACTGCATGCCTAAAGAAAGAAGAAGTTGTGTAAAGCATTTTCTTGGATGGGATAGTTAGGCCTGTTTTCTTGGATGGGCTAGTTAGGTCTGATGGGATAGCTCTCTCTTGTTATCAGCAGAGACTAAAGTTCCATGGTAAATAACTACTTTAAGCCGTTTTAATAAGTATAGCATAAGGTCACAAACTGCTATGCTAAAAGTGTAAATGGCATAAGGAGAGGTCTTAAGAGATGCATATTAGTTTTGTATGTCTATGTATGTTTCATGGTGCACTGCTTATTTTCTGACAGGTGTGACTACATACATAATAGGCCCATGGAAGATTTTCATTTCAGAAATATTGCACAAACATTTGGGCTATAAAATAATGTAGCCCCTTTGTTGCTATGCGACTTTAATGCATGACAGAATGAATGTTTTGGTGTGATTATTTTAAAAATTTCAGATAACTTATGCAAAGCTGCTGCAGCCCAAAGCACAGAGGCTTTTCAAAGTCTTCAAAGTCCTGACTTACCATGTGAATATACCCAAATAGGCCCTGAGAGTGACCAACACTTTGATATGTACCCTTATTATCCCGGAAATCTATATCTTAACATGTTAAACCATTACACAAATCATTACATAAATCATTACATCTTAAATGTGAACTTACACATAGCTTTATTACTGCAAAACGTGTCAGCAACCAAGTTGAGCCATGGAGTTGGTGACAAAAGCTGTGTAGTGGGAAAACGTGTGAAGTAAACCCCCTGCCAGGCTGCTCCCCCGACGGCCCCGCTAACGAGTGACTACAGGCACCGAGGCAAAGAGCTAATGGTCCCCGCAAAGGAGGCAATTTTGTGTCTTACCTCTACCACTGCACAGTTACCCCAAATTTGCAGTTTGACTCGGAAAACTGTCGGCCATGTCTGCAACGTTAAGAAAAAAGCCCTTCCTGTCACAAACAAAATGAATATACTCTTCTGTGACCTGGAGCAAAGTGGAATTAAAAAAGCAGGCTGTTCAACTAAAGCGTGGAGAACACATCTATGCTGAAAGGTCGCGTGGGTCAGCCTTAGTCGCTCCTGAGTTTTACACTGGTGTTCTTGGCATATGAAAGTCAGGCATGGGGCAAGCTCAATGAAGGCCTTGTACAGTGATGATTTGTGAAGACTTAGCTAAGTCATGTAGGTGGCAGTAAAAGCTTTTGTTAGCAATAGCTTTGAATACAACTTCTATTTTCCTCCAGAGACTTCCTTTCCAGAAAGATTGCACTCAATCAACAGTTCCAGAGACCTTTTGATCCAACTAGCCAACATTTCAATGCTTGTTTACCGGTGCATTTGATTAGATTTATAGCAGAATGTAAAAGAAACTGGACAGTCACACATGGCTAAGATTCCTAATGTGCTAATTTGTGATATAAATACTGACCCTATACACACACATATGGTTCTATACACTTGTTGTTTAATATATGTTCATGATGCTTAATTAGTGAGTGATATTGCTTTCTCATGGTTGAATGAGAAACGCTTTATCGTGGCACACTAATTTCATATCCTCCGAGGATTTGTACCAGAGGGTGCCTGCTAAGTGTAAATCCCCAGGTGTGCTCCCAATCTCCAATTAACAACAAAGAATTAACTTCATGTCATGTTGGAAGGTTTGCTCAGCCAGGCAAGCTAGATAAATTGCCATACGCTGGCAGCTCATTTTCAAATGGCAGCTAAGCTTGCTTATCACATCTCTTAGCTGCGGGGAGGGGTCTGTGTTACAACGAGCTAACTTGATTGGGGGTTACTTGGCAACGACCAGACACCTGGACAAAAGGCGACTCTTGACGGCTCCCCCATCTATCAGGCATGTGGTAAGAAAGTACAAATTGCCTCTTCATCCTTCTGTGCTTCCTCTCCCTCCTACTCCTCTTCAACACACAGAGGCTGTCAAACGAGACAAATGCGCATCCCGTTGTTGCAATTAATGTAATTCTTGTTCTGCGTGAGCTCTCAGCACAGGATTTAATTAAGCCTCTCGCCCGGTGTGCCCCACTCCACAGCGAGGCCCGAGTTAAGGACCTGTCCTCCAGTGCTCTCAGCTAAACGCCGTCGCGTGATGGAGAGGGAGGCAGCCGTGGCCGGAGGCACCTCCGCCCCCTCCGCCCCCTCTGCTTTATGGCTGCTGCTTCTGCTGTAGCCACCGTGATGGTGATGGAGGCAGTGATGGAGAATGCTGTGAACTTAAACTCTTTCTCACTGATTTCAACTTCCTGGTGATGATGGAACACATATTTTACAAAAAAAAGCATCAATGTGTCTCCGCAGTGTCCAGAAAGTTAAAGGAAGGATAGAATGCTGTAAAATCGGATGTAAGCACCTGTGTACCATAAAACTGACATATCTTCTGCATCTTTGTCTTAAACAAAATCAAATGGTAAAGGATTTCCAAGAGTGATTTGAGGTTTTACAGTTAAACTTGTCATGACATTGTTTTTAAACAATGGGGAGTATAGAGTCCTTTTTTCTATCATTTATGCCTCTATAGATAACAGGCAATCAGAATTAAAGAATATAGCAGAATTCTTGCAGGTCTCTATCAGAAGTGAAGTCTAGGAACAGAGACACCCATCCCTCCCCTTGCTCATAGATGTATCTACATGTCCCACAGACACTCAGCAGAGACTCATTCTAACAGGATGGCAATCTGGTGTGCACTGTGTACCCAACACAAAAATGTCATTTTAGCTCCAAAGATAAACAATTTTGGACTTTTGGACTGTCAAACCGATCAAGGCTTTCATGACTGCCAAAGCATTCTGTTTTGTAAATGTGGCCCCAGAATGTGGCCCTACACTGTTACGTCTAGCAGACACAGATGCATAGAGTTCACACTTGGAGTCCTAATGTTAAAACATTTTGAGCATCATCTCAATTGGAGAATATAAGAGAACCGCAAGCCCCTCCCCCGCTGCTCACCCCCCGCCTTCCCAGCCTGCCGCCAGATCTGGCCTTAGTCTGGCCTTAGTCTGACCTTAGTCTGGCCTTAGTCTGACCTTAGTCTGGCCTTAGTCTGGCCTCAGTCTGGCCGCACGCTCAATCAGCATTAGGCTACTTTTAACACTAGGCTGTCATAATGACTGCAGCCTATTAACAGAGAATTGTCAGCTTTTTTAATGTGTAAAGCAAAAGAAGGATTCGCATGCTGTCAAAAGGGCCATGCAAAAAAAAAAAAAAAAAAAAAAAAAACAAAGTTAAAAACATGGTGGGAAGAAGAAGAACTGAAGGCGTGAGATAAGCACTGGTTAAATGGATGGTAGGGAGAACTGAGAGCGATCGAGGGGATGGCAGGGTGCGGTGGGCGGGGTCTGTGAGCACTGGGCGGGGCGGATGGGATGCAGGAGAGGAATAGGCTAACGGGCAGGCACAACCCTGGCGGTTTCCTGGTGTGCGTTAGTGTTTTGGAGATGTGAGAGAGTTGGGGTTAGTCGTCATTCCAGCGCACCAATCCTGCCAGGCCAGAGCAGCACACAGTTTTCCCTTTGCCTTTGACACAGTGGACTTAACACTTTAATTCACAGCAAGTGGAAAACTAGGCTTGCTATCCATTAAGAGTAAGGAAACACTCTAATATCTTAGGGAATTTTCCATCAAATTAGGATATCAGTATCTAATCAAATCACCCCCTTCGAACTGGAGCACTATAGATTCATCCCAAGAGAATAATTACCATATTTCAAGCTTTTTCTTCCATTAATAATTCAAGACTTCAAAATAGAGCTCAGCTGTATCAGTGCCAAGAGATGATTCATTTAAGTGTGTATCATTTAAAAAATAATAACAAAAAGACCTGGATGGCACTTGCCAAGGCTTGAAATATCAGATATCCAGAACGATAGGCAGTTTCAGGCCAGGCCTGGCGGTTCCATGCCAAACAGCAAGAACACTAGAAACCTTGTGCTTCAGTTTGAAAGGAGTAAGTAGGTCACTGGGTGTCATGCATGGAATATTCAACGGCGTGGCAGAGAGAAAGCACGGCAACTAAGCGTTTCACAAAGTGGTTACTTACAGGTAATAAGTGTAGGAGTGATAGGTTCTTCTGCCGAGTGGGGTGGTGGAAGGATTAAAGCAGTGGTGGAGAGGGGAGAATGTAAAATGGAAGGAAAGAAAAAGTAAAAATATTAATGTCTGAAAAATAGAAAATGGAACAAAACCTGATATGGTGACACAAGTGAGGAGCTATTTGAGTGACTGTGAGGGCAAGGTGGCTGCAGTGGGCGTGGCATGTGAGGCCTGGCCCTGACTCGCTGAGTGGAGGGAAGGGGGTGGGGCCAGGACGGCCACTGCCACCTGGACTTGTTTAGGCTTCAAGTAAGATGGGAGAGTGAGGGAAAGGGACTCGGGGAGATACTCGTGCAAAAAGCCACTTTCACATTAGATAGCAGAGATGGAAAGATCAGGAAAGAGAGTTACAGGTAAAGCTGTTAAGACAGAGTTGGTTTCTTTGACATTAACATGGTCTTTTTACCATTAATACTGTAAAGACATTATTGCCCTGGAGTTTTGTCTAATGGTTGAAATCATTTCATCACTGATGTGATTCTAGAAAAAAAATAGCTCCTTAATATTAGGAATTGGCTTAAGGGAAAAAAAGATTCTGGTGCATCTTATTACTCTTTCTGACTAATGTTTACAACAGTGACAGTGACTAACAAATACTACACAAGTAATCAAATAACTACACCACACTAAATGTATTAGGTGTCTCTTTGACTGGCTGATTTCAGTCCCTACTGTTCCTAATGGCTTCCATCAAATCACATCTGGTTATAGGCAGACATGTCATTACACTAAAAACTACTATCAATGCAAACAATCGATTTTATGTAATTGGCTGTCTTGCTTAGTCAGCAAAAATGAAGGCAAGTCTCTTCAAATGTTTGGCCATGCTGAAACTCACCAGCAAAATCAATAGAGATGAATATCGTTCAAAGTAGGGTAATGACTCGGATTAAAAACATATTTTCTCCATCTCTCTCTTGTGTTTAAATTACAGCTTTGCTCCGCGGTGGAGGGAGAGAGGGGCTGCATTCACTGCCATCCAGCGCATGTCTACTCACACAGAGCATTGGAGGCTTTCTGCTGTATACAGAGAGAAGTGGGGCTATTTGCAGAGTGTGGCTTCCTGAGGTTTTTGTACAGAATTCAGAGGGCTTTTACTCCAGCTGAGGACGAGCGCTAATGTAAACTAGCCTGCAGCACCCTGCCCTAGGCCTCCCTTTGAAAAGAGAAATAAAGCCTTCATCAAATTTTCTCTCTTATCTTACTTTGCTTTTTTTCTGATAAGCTTCAGAAATGTTTTCCTATTTCCTGATTCAGGGTCATTAAAACATGTTCATTTATGTGGGTATAGCGTCGAGAGAGAGAGAAAAAAATGAATATTTTATCATGTGCTGTACACTGCTGCCACGTGTAGTTTAAAGCTGGTTATCAGAGCAATCAAGTCAATTATTCACTTTTCAGTTGACAAAGGGGGGTGTTTGCAAGTTGCAAGACAAACAGCACAGAGTCACTAAAGTTGACTTTCATGTAATCATATGCACACAGTGTGTTGACTTTTTATGTTTGCTAAAAAAACATAAAACAACTCATCAAACCCAACGGTTAAGGTCTGAATCAGAGTATGTTACACACTGAGCAGGGCTGTCATAACGTGACACAGGGCAGGGCAGCCTTACCGTTTCTTCATGACCAACACTACGCCCAGGAAGATGATGACGAAGAGTAGGATGCCAGCGATGACACCAGCGATCTTAACCGTGTGGTCTGTCTGTTTCTCCGGTTCCACAGCGTCAGGTTTTCTAGTAGCTGCCCCTGGAATCCACAGCATGCAAAACAATCACATTTATGCAATGTCTGTCTCAGTGGCATTAGTTAAAGAGCACTGGGTAGCTTGGTGTGTTTACTATTATATATAGTTATACATGGCTGTTATTTATACATGACACACATGACATTTATGTCAAAGTTGATCAGGGTAAATTGGGAAGTTTTGTGCTTCATTAAACAAGCACAATAGATTGGATTACGAGATGCTGTAACCTAAGAAATCACTATCCTACTATCCGAAGAGACACCCTGCACCCTTGCAGATTCACTGTGGCTTTATTTTGTGCATGTATAATGCTCTGGTACTCTGGTACATGTCTAATGTTCTACTGCACTGGTACATGTCTAATGTTCTACTGCACTGGTACATGTCTAACGTTCTACTGCACTGGTACATGTCTAACGTTCTACTGCACTGGTACATGTCTAATGTTCTACTGCACTGGTACATGTCTAACGTTCTACTGCACTGGTACATGTCTACAGTTCTACATCACTGGTACATGTCTAATGTTCTACTGCACTGGTACATGTCTAATGTTCTACTGCACTGGTACATGTCTAACGTTCTACTGCACTGGTACATGTCTAACGTTCTACTGCACTGGTACATGATGTTCTATTGCACTGGTACATGTCTAATGTTCTGCTAAACTGGTACATGTCTAATGTTCTACTGCACTGGTACATGTCTAACGTTCTACTGCACTGGTACATGTCTAATGTTCTACTGCACTGGTACATGTCTAATGTTCTACTACACTGGTACATGTCTAATGTTCTACTGCACTGGTACATGTCTAACGTTCTACTGCACTGGTACATGTCTAATGTTCTACTGCACTGGTACATGTCTAATGTTCTACTGCACTGGTACATGATGTTCTACTACACTGGTACATGTCTAACGTTCTACTGCACTGGTACATGTCTAATGTTCTACTGCACTGGTACATGTCTAATGTTCTACTGCACTGGTACATGTCTAACGTTCTACTGCACTGGTACATGTCTAATGTTCTACTGCACTGGTACATGTCTAATGTTCTACTACACTGGTACATGTCTAATGTTCTACTGCACTGGTACATGTCTAACGTTCTACTGCACTGGTACATGTCTAACGTTCTACTGCACTGGTACATGTCTAACGTTCTACATCACTGGTACATGTCTAATGTTCTACTGCACTGGTACATGTCTAATGTTCTACTGCACTGGTACATATCTAATGTTCTGCTAAACTGGTACATGTCTAATGTTCTACTGCACTGGTACATGTCTAACGTTCTACTGCACTGGTACATGTCTAATGTGCTACTGCACTGGTACATGTCTAATGTTCTACTGCACTGGTACATGATGTTCTACTACACTGGTACATGTCTAATGTTCTACTGCACTGGTACATGTCTAACGTTCTACTGCACTGGTACATGATGTTCTACTACACTGGTACATGTCTAATGTTCTACTGCACTGGTACATGTCTAACGTTCTACTGCACTGGTACATGTCTAACGTTCTACTGCACTGGTACATGATGTTCTATTGCACTGGTACATGTCTAATGTTCTGCTAAACTGGTACATGTCTAATGTTCTACTGCACTGGTACATGTCTAATGTTCTACTGCACTGGTACATGTCTAATGTTCTACTACACTGGTACATGTCTAATGTTCTACTGCACTGGTACATGTCTAACGTTCTACTGCACTGGTACATGTCTAATGTGCTACTGCACTGGTACATGTCTAATGTTCTACTGCACTGGTACATGATGTTCTACTACACTGGTACATGTCTAATGTTCTACTGCACTGGTACATGTCTAACGTTCTACTGCACTGGTACATGTCTAATGTTCTACTGCACTGGTACATGTCTAACGTTCTACTGCACTGGTACATGTGTAACATTCTACTACACTGGTACATGTCTAATGTTCTACTGCACTGGTACATGTCTAACGTTCTACTGCACTGGTACATGTCTAACGTTCTACTGCACTGGTACATGATGTTCTACTGCACTGGTACATGTCTAATGTTCTACTGCACTGGTACATGTCTAACGTTCTACTGCACTGGTACATGTCTAACATTCTACTGCACTGGTACATGTCTAATGTTCTACTGCACTGGTACATGTCTAACGTTCTACTCAGGGTTCGTACGGTCATGAAAAACCTGGAAAAGTTATGGAATTTGAAAATAGCAATTTCCAGGCCTGGATAAGTTTTGGAAAAAATAAAAATACTCAAATGTTTTGGAAAAGTCATGGAAATTTGCTTGACACAATAAATGTTTGTCGTTCTGATAACCGGAAGAAATATATATATAGCCTTTTTTTCATTGTGCGGACCGCTAACGTAACTTCACACGTTAGTTCGCTGCGTTAGCGACGGACTCCAAACGGAGCTGTAGATTGTACTTTGACATGTAAATCGGCGTAATGCTGGTAAATGCCGATTCAACAATGGCTGCTTCAGTTGGACAAATACAAGCTGTGGTTTGAGAAAGACAAGGACGCGTGCAAAATGTGCACTGTGTGGTTAACCAATCGGTTAACGATGGGGTTAGAGACTGAAAAGTCTGTCGTAAAGCAGTTTTCGTCGTTAAGCGTGACCCTAGATTTAGATACGCTTTAATCATAAATACAGTATAGAAAAAAACTGTGTGCGTACAACGCGAGAAAGAGCGATCGCGTTGTCGAGATGGGCTACGGTGGAGGCTGCGCTGCTTCAGCTTATCATACACTATACACCACTCCACTACACTCCACTACACTCCACTGTGCTGCCACTGCACCTTCGCGCACCGCGCAAAATTACGAAAAGTCGGTCGTAACTCCAGTCCGTCGTTAACCAGACCCGTCGGTAAGCGGGGACCCACTTTTAGCCCGGATACGGCTTATAGCTACAACATTTTCCATTAAAAAAACTTTGTAGGTGCGACGTATATTGATATTGAAAATACGGTAAATGTTTATTTTTTCAATTAAACCACGTGGCTTTTCATTAATTTATGATATACTGTGGAATTTTGGCCTGGATTTTTTCTTATTTTTCATGTCTACACATATGTTTAGAGAATATATAGTCATTGAAATTTGCCTGAAAGTCATGGAAAAGTCATGGAAAAGTCATGGAAATTAATTGTCAAAAAAGTGTATGAACCCTGTCTACTGCACTGGTACATGTCTAAAGTTCTACATCACTGGTACATGTCTAATGTTCTACTGCACTGGTATATGTTAAAAGTTCTACTGCACTGGTACATGTCTAACATTCTACTGCACTGGTACATGTCTAATGTTCTACTGCACTGGTACATGTCTAACGTTCTACTGCACTGGTACATGTCTAACGTTCTACTGCACTGGTACATGTCTAATGTTCTACTGCACTGGTACATGATGTTCTACTACACTGGTACATGTCTAACATTCTACTGCACTGGTACATGTCTAACGTTCTACTGCACTGGTACATGTCTAACATTCTACTGCACTGGTACATGTCTAATGTTCTACTGCACTGGTACATGTCTAACGTTCTACTGCACTGGTACATGTCTAACGTTCTACTGCACTGGTACATGTGTAACATTCTACTACACTGGTGCATGTCTAACGTTCTACTGCACTGGTACATGTCTAACGTTCTACTGCACTGGTACATGTCTAATGTTCTACTGCACTGGTACATGTCTAATGTTCTACTGCACTGGTATATGTTAAACGTTCTACTGCACTGGTACATGTCTAACGTTCTACTGCACTTGTACATGTCTAACATTCTACTGCACTGGTACATGTCTAATGTTCTACTGCACTGGTATATGTTAAACGTTCTACTGCACTGGTACATGTCTAACGTTCTACTGCACTTGTACATGTCTAACATTCTACTGCACTGGTACATGTCTAATGTTCTACTGCACTGGTACATGATGTTCTACTGCACTGGTACATGTCTAATGTTCTGCTAAACTGGTACATGTCTAACGTTCTACTGCACTGGTACATGTCTAACGTTCTGCTAAACTGGTACATGTCTAATGTTCTACTGCACTGGTACATGTCTAACGTTCTACTGCACTGGTACATGTCTAACGTTCTACTGCACTGGTACATGTCTAACGTTCTATTGCACTGGTACATGTCTAATGTTCTACTGCACTGGTACATGTCTAATGTTCTATTGCACTGGTACATGTCTAACGTTCTGCTAAACTGGTACATGTCTAATGTTCTACTGCACTGGTACATGTCTAATGTTCTATTGCACTGGTACATGTCTAATGTTCTACTGCACTGGTACATGTCTAATGTTCTATTGCACTGGTACATGTCTAATGTTCTATTGCACTGGTACATGTCTAACGTTCTGCTAAACTGGTACATGTCTAACATTCTACATCTCTGGTATATGTCTAATGTTCTACTGCACTGGTACATGTGTAACATTCTACTACACTGGTACATGTCAAACGTTCTACTGCACTGGTACATGTGTAACATTCTACTACACTGGTACATGTCTAACGTTCCGCTAAACTGGTACATGTCTAATGCTCTCATTAGCTATGCATCATTTCCTCTGAAGGCAGAGAATCATTATTCTAATAGGATCTTTAATTGGACCTTCAGGTTTCTCCTCCTCATGACCAGAACAAAAGGCCTAACCTTCCCACTGCTAAAACGTCACTCTACGCTTGGCGGGCCAACCCAAATTAAGCAGTCTTTCTGATCTCTCTCTCTCTCACTCTCTCTCTCTCTCTCTGTTTGTCCACCTGAGAGAAGGAGATAAACTCATTAACCATGCTGTTTCAGTTTCATTGTGTTTTCTCTTCTTGTTTCTTTCATGGGCATAATAACTGCCTTTCTATCGCCTTTGGATATTCAAATCTGGGTCACATATGGTGAGTGGCGGTGTAAAAGAAGCAAAAACAAACCAAAGAAAAGAAGGGAAAAGAGATAGAAGACAACTTCTTTCAGAGCTATTTATTCCCTGAGTAGGCAGTGATGACTGATCACACCATGGGCACACACACACACACACACACACACACACTTAATATCTGCTCATGAAAGATAACCAAAACATCCCAGCACCTAGCCTTAGTGCGGTAACAGAGAAGAGGTCCTAAATGAGTTAAGGAAAGACAGACACAGAGAGAGAAATATGGACATTAAAACTGAGAGCCTCTCACAATCTCTCTCTCTCTCTCTCTCTCTCTCTCTCTCTCTCTCTCTCTCTCTCTCACACACACACACACACACACACACAGAGTACAAAGAATGTGTGGTGGTAAAAGAGGGCCTGGGGTGAGGAGAGGGGAGTGTTCGTCTGTGTACTGTATAATGTGAAGGCCCATCAGTTCTGAACCAGGTGAAATATCCATTTCCAGCACTCTAAATGAGCAGGGCATGAAAAATAGTCAGGACCCATCGTTCAATTCAGGCCTGGCTGCCAATCTATTCCTGCTGCCCGCTCCACTTTTTCAATCAGCCCATGACAACATCCATCACTCCTGCCTGGGCGGCATGGTTACTGTGGTGACAGATGATGTCAGAGAGCAGGCTCTCATTTTGGGGAGAATTTCAGTTTTACTGCTGGTGACTGCAGGGCTGAGAGCACAAGAACTGAACAGCAAGCCACTCAGCACTATTAGAGCCCAGACTAGGTGTGTGTGTGTGTGTGTGTGTGTGTGTGTGTGTGTGTGTGTGTGTGTGTGTGTGTGTGTGTGTATGAGTGTGTCTGAGCGCTCGTGTGTGTATGCGTGAGCATGTGTGTGTGAGTGTGTCTGTGCGCGTGTGTGTGTGTGTGTGTATGTGTGTGTGAGCCTGTGGTTGGGGGGCCATGACGACGCCCCGCCAGCACTCTGGAGCTCCGCCCCCTTGCTGTGGTGGAGGGGACGGAGGTGCTCCACACATGGTGGAGGGGAGCGTGCCACCTCCGTGAGGACTGAGTGGGAGGAGAGCTCCTCAGAGAGGGGAGTCATACCAGCTGCTCCTCCAGCACAGGAGTAAACAAACCCCTCACTTCTAATGGCTAAAGGTGAGAGACGTGAAAACAAGTCAACACACACACACACGCGCACACACATACACGCGCACACACACACACCCACGCACACAGTCATATAGCACCTTAAGGTTCAATGCTAGACAACAGATAAGGATGCAAATCTATTTTTCTTTTTTTTGGTGTACTAGAGAACTTGATATGTTCTTTTTTTTGTTTCATAGAGAAGTTTCTGGAGTTGAAGTGGAAAAGTAGTTCAAAAGTACTCTGAACAATGTTTTAAAAAGTGAAAACTTTGCAGAGGAATAAGACTTAAGCCACACTGATCAAGAACAACTCAGACAAAGAACCTGCTCATCCACAGCCCGAAAATCAAAGATGCTTCCTAATTTAGTTGGACATCTCAAGCCTTTGGGCACCAGTCATAAAAAGCGTAAAATCGTAAAGCGTAAACATCTACCACAGCGGCTGAGATTCTGCAGTTCTTAGAAGGAGAGTCACTAGGGTGTGTGCAACAAACACCACCACCACGCAGAAACTCCAATCGCCACGTTACCCGTGAGGCTGGTAAATATGTAAATGTAATGTTCTGACAGCAGGTTGAACACAATAGCTTTGTGACGCATGCCAGACAGCGATGCTCTCCGAGCCGCACGCCGGGTAGGGCTGTATTGATTTCCTCCTCCCTGTCCTCTTAGAAACCGTATTCCCACCCCAAATAAAAACGAGCTCTGTCCGCGGCTCTCTCATTTTTAGGCGGAAAATGGTATTATGTGTGCAGAAAGAGTGTCAAGGCTAATCCAATAAGAACCGACCTTCTCCATTAGATGAATATGAAATAAACAGTGTGGCTCAAACTCCGGTGTCGTGTTACCAGACAACACCTCAGACGAGGGCAATATTCCCCCGGGTAGCTAGCAACAGCTTCTAAGAATCACCTACATGCAACAAACAAGTTAGCTACAATAATGCATATAAAGATGACTTTACTGCACAGCATGGAGACAGACACACACACACACACGCACGCACGCACACACACACACACACACACACACACACACACACACACACACACAGCTAGGGCACTCCGTAAAGAGGCCTGGGGTAGTAAGGCACACACGATGAGAAGGGATGAGGTGGCATGCAGGGGGAGGTCTGACCTGTTAGCTGGTTGTCGCCTGCGGCTGGCACGATGCGTATGTATGGTGTGGTGAGCTGGGTCACGATAATGGCGGCTAAGGCGAGAGAAGAGGAGGTCCAGGCCAGCATGCACACAGGAGAGAGACAGAGAGAAAGGAGGCCAAGCTGAAGCTGTTGGCTGGACTGAGAGAGACAGCTTTAGTCACACTGCTAGGCAGAGAAGAAGACAGACAACGCATTTAGTACGTATTAAAACTGCTGGCCATACATGATAGAGATGTTGTGTGTGTGTATGTTTGTGTGCGTGTGTGTGTGTGTGTGTGTGTGAGTGTGTGTGAGTGTGTGTATTTTAATTTTATTGAGGATGCATTTACACTAATATTATTGAGCCCCCTGCTTGTGACAGCTACCTCAAAATTTCAGCAAGAAAATGAGCAGACTCAATACTACAGCCAGCCACATCTGGGAAGGGGAAGCTAATAGAGCTACAGCAGAGATCACGCTCTTCCCTCCTCCGTTGGGACAGGAGGGAGAGAACATTGAGATATATCTGCTGTCTGGGACTCTGGGTCTCGAAAAACAAAGCAAAAAAAAAAAAAAAAGAAGAAAAAATGCTCATTTGCATTGCACAGCCCTGGCACCATTAGAAAGATGGCATGCAGTAAGGAAAATAGATTATCTACCATCTGTGCTCAATTAAATTCCAAACGGTGTGCGGGCTAGCGGTGCGCCGAGCGTGTGGCTCGCTAAGTGCCTCCTGTGTGCGGTAATGGTCCACGGGAGGTCAGGAACACGCCCCTGTCGGGCGGCTCGTCGCCCTGGAAGCACACGACGCCGGGCCTTCGACGGGGCCCGCTCCATCTGTCGGGGGCTGCAGTGTTTCCCCACAGTGTCATGAAATGCTGGCCCAGCAATATGTTGTGCAGAGTGCGTATTTAGAGCTGGCCCAACACGCTACGGCTGGCGTTTAGCCCGCTTCAGTGGAAGCGTAAAATGCAGTAAATAAAACGCATATTATTATTATCTGTTCTATATAGCTCATCATTAAAACCATTAAAATGGAAAGTCGTTAAAACCACAGGTGAAACTAAACTTCAGCTACACGTTTGTGTTCTTTGAGTGTTTATATGGAAGCCCTTCCCAGACCTGGTTAACTGCACACTGTGTTTCTCAAACGATGTGGCATGATTAAGAGACTTAAATCTAGCCAAATATGTGCACGGGACATCTTTAATATTTGTTGGTTGAATATGAAATGAGCCTTTGCATCATAACTAAAAGCTTCTGTGTATTGTATGTTTGTGAGTTTAGAAATGCATGTGTGAAAACATAGAAAGGATTAGTAAGTGCAAGATTCATATTTTGTATTTGAATTCCATACTTCAGAACCTTGAAAAAGTTATTTCAGACAGGAGTGTGCGTGGAGTGCCTACTGCGATGCTGTTAGAGTTAGACACAGAGCTCTGAACATCCATTTACATGCATCAGTTTAGGAACATGTTTCAATCCCCACACAAGATTACTGTCAGCTATTCCTACCTTTGGTGGCCACACGAACACAATCGATTTTGGTCTCCTGTGGGAGAGACAGGGAGAAAGAGAGAAAGAGAAAGAGAGAGAGGGAGAGAGAGAAGGACAGAGTGACAGAGAGATTGAGAGAATGAGACAGAGAAATACATAGAACACGAAAGCAAGGAGAGTGAAAGAGAGAAACAAATGGAAAAAAAAATTATTTTCTGTCACAAGAAATGGCAACACATTAACTGTCATGGCTGCTCAGGAGGGAGCGTCTCATAGTCTCCTTCTCTTACAATCTGCTGGTGAGGCCATAAAATGGTCCAGACAGAGAGAGAGAGTGACAGAGAGGAGGAGGTAGACAGGCACAGTTATCCCTGAACTGGAGCCTCTCTGGTTGTTAACCTGCCAGGAGTGTGAGTAGTGTCTGTGTGTGTTGTGTGTGTGTGTGTGTGTGTGTGTGTGTGTGTGTGTGTGTGTGTGTGTGTGTGTGTGTGTGTGTGTGTGTGGTCTCCTTTCAACTCCTATTTCATCAGCGTTCACTCCGAGTACACTCCCACATCTCACCCACTACACACGTTCTGACTCAGCTTTGCCATGTACCAGAGGTTACCAAGGTTCACTGCTATTACTTTGATGGCACCTTGTCAATTCATTCATTCATTCAGTCATTTTTTATTGTGACAGTTTTGCTGAAATCTAGTACCGATATGACAGTACTAAAGAAGAACCACACATCGGCTCCTGTATGGAACTCCTACACGTCCTCCCTTTAACGAGACCCACTCCAACAGGCCCCATCCTACAGTCACTGGTGTCTCATGGCCCAGCTGAGGTGCAACGAATGAGAAAAGTCAGAATTGAGCAGTGCTGGAGGCACTAGGACCCAGCAGTCAGTGGACTCCAGCCATTAGGAGGAGGCAGTAGAGGAACTGCTTCACCAGAGGGATGAAGCAGATTACAACACTCAGTGGCTCTGACAGCAGACCTGTTCAGCCTCCACGTCTCAGAGCAAGACGGGACAGTAGACGAGTGGAGGCAGAGCGCAGGGCTGAGGTGGGGCCTGCAGCACACCTCTGTCATCTGATAAATGAGCAACAAACAAAAAAGAAACCGGAGACATGAATATTCAGGACACGGCCGGGCCGGGCCGGGCCGGGCCGGAGCATCTTTTAATTCCTGCAGCTTCATTACAGGGAGATGCACTTGCGAGGCCCGCTGCATTATTGAAGAGACAGTAAATGCTACTGATGGGAGATGAATTATTGAGGTTGGGGGTGGCAGACTGCAAGCCAGGAGGCCCGAGCAGACACCACGGCTCCAACAGGTCTCCCAGCATGCTTAGCTGAGCGTGACCAGAGGAGGTGTGGGTGGAGGCCGGACCCCGGTCAGGGGTGAGACGCGGCATTGACCACGCGTGTTATTACAAGGCAGTTGCATGGACCACTTCCATTATGGGACCAGTCCATCTGTGCTGAGGGACAGAGTGCACACCTCCATCATGAGGAGTCAGCTCCAACCTCTCATCACCCCCCTCCCTCACTCGCATCAGGCCCAGGCACAGGTCGAAGGGCTCCAGGATGCTAGTATTTCTGGGAAACTGCCACGTGCTACAGACATGGGTGTGAGCCCTTGGTTGTAATTTGCAGTGCTGCCTTCTTTCTGAAGTCTCAGGGGGTGTAACGATATTAACACACACAGACAAGCTCACATGCACATACACGTACACGTATGTAGAGACACGCTGCTGTGTGTGTGCGAGAACGCACACCCACAAATGTGCAGGCACTCGGACACACACAGTAACGTCTTTTGGGGGTATGAGATCCCACTGCAACCTATTAAAAACAAAGTCACAGTGGCAAAGCACGCACTCATCTGACAGCTCCCGTTAACCGGGGTGCATGTTACTCTTAGCAGCTATACAGTGGGCAACACCTCTCCTCTTACACACACACACACACACACACACACACACACGCTTACACCCCGAAGGCCGAACGCTTCCAATTAGAGGCGGTGAATTATCTAATGGGCCAAGCCTCTCTCCCTTTCGTTGGCACTGAAATAAAGGATTGGCTTTTCATTAGGGTCAATTTGCATATAAAAAAGGGAGATGGCTGATAATTCTAATTTCCAATTAGACTGGAGTGTTAATAATGCATCTGTGAATAGCTGCCTTGTAGTGTACCTCTGAGTGTGTGGCTGGGAGAGCCCCCCCACGCCAGTCAAGCCTGATCTGATGCTACTGCCTCCACTGTACTGTGGGTGGAAAATGCCCTTTTAATGGCTGCAAATTCAATATTCCTAAATCAAGCATATCGCCTGGCTGATGGAAAAGGGCTTGATAGAGTGGTGCTCTGGTGGGCCTGTGATATATTACAAATTAGCCTCTACTGGATACTAATCCACAGTTTGCTGTCTAATGCAGATTCTCTGCTCTTGAAGGGACGGCTGGGTTTCCCGGGGGGGGGGGGGGGGGGGCGCGTTTCCACCGTGAGTGAGACAGCACCGGTTTGGGGCAGTGAGCGCTCCGAATTTCACCATGGCAACCTCTACGGGCTCCAAACATTTGCTAATCTTTGTGATTTTTAAAAAATCATATGGACCCTGTTCCTACATGACTGAGGAAGTCAACAGTGAGCTGAAATGAACCCAAAACAAAATTGCTAAACACGTTCAAATTCAACCTGCACTCATGTGCTGAAGGAACGCTACCGCTGTAATTCACTCATTGCATTGTAGTTCAAAGTGTTTGGTATAATGACGTGAGTCTACAGCACTGCGGGGGTGGAGAAGTTGTCTTCTCTTGAAGCAGTAGGTATCTTCTGAAAGTGTCTCAGCAAATAACTTTCCCTTGGAGACCCTTTGAGCGGTACAGTACTACACAGTTCAGCTGACATTTAAACTATGCTCACAGCAGCAGTAACTAATTAGACACTTGAATTTGTCATAGTTACATGATTTGAACAATATATTACTTGTGACATTTTTCATCTTTTTTTTTGTAAACCACAGGCATAGTTTTTCCTTCTTTTTAAAGAAATCATTTAAGCCCTTTAATCATGAATCTACGAGAGATGTAGAAGCACCCCGTGGGTGTGTGGGCGTGGTTAGCAGAGCGGGAGGTCTTTAGGGGCGGAGTTCTCGGCACTAACCCCATTGGCCTTGCTGACCGCCTGGTAGTAGATGCTGTAGCTCTTGTGGGGCAGCAGCGGGGCGTTCCAGTAGCCGCTGTACGTCTTGTTGTCGCCCACGGTGAAGGGCAGGGAGCTCTGGATGCGGGAGGCCGGGAACTCTGCGGTGAAGTAGTAGTAGTCGGAGGTCATCACCGTGGCGTTCTGGAAGTGGATGGGGATGGGGTAGCAGCGCAGGATCTCGGCGGCCCGCTGTGGCCTCCGCGGGCCCTCCTCCTCCACCACCACCTGGTACACGCTGGGGGAAACACACAGGGGTTAGGAGCGCAGGGTTAGGAGTCTGGGGACCTCCACCACCACCACCACTTGGTACACGCTGGGGGAAACACACAGGGGTTAGGAGCGCAGGGTTAGGAGTCTGGGGACCTCCACCACCACCACCACCTGGTACACGCTGGGGGAAACACAGGTGTTAGGAGCGCTGGGTTAGGAGTTCAGGGCAGATGCCTGCTGCAGACGTACATGTGCTGAGACAGCCAAGCAGTCAGATCAGAGATAAAGAGAGTTTATGTCGTTTTTAAATGCACAAGTAAATGTTGCAGCCTTATTTATAATTCAGGTTTCAAATACATTCTAGACTTCAACAACACTGTACTTTTCATACTTTAAGGGCTTTAAATTTGAATGTTCTAGTTACATACTACAAACACAACAAACACCACATAGTGAATGGTTTCATGTACTATGTTACAAACAGCAAAAGAGTTAGAGACCCGTTGCATGTTGACATGTTGGGCCAGCCAATATGCTCAACATGTAAGGTGTAATCTTCCAGTTACTGTTGGGATGAAGGCACTGGTATCAGCCATGGGTCTTCTCTCCCGGATTGGCTCAGAAATCTTTTAAGTGGCTAAAGCCAGAAGCCTCAGGCCAGTAAAGACCAATGCAATCCAATGCTACCTCATTTAGAGTGGAGAAATCACAGGGCCAAGATCCCATCTACAACAGCAAGAAATAAAAGGCCTCTGGTATGAGGCAGCGGTCTGCTCTCCCTATTTCCCAATATTAGAATACTGAACTCTGACACACAAGAGAATGAGTGTCACATCTCCAAGTACGACCAGAATAATAATGCAATAGAAAAATCATGACTTCCCATCGGCAGGAGGCTAAAAGTGTGGCCAGGATTGGAGGACAAGATGAACATGGCTCTGCTCTGGGTGTCAAAACAGGCTGAGCTGAAGGCGGAGGGTTTGGTGTGGCTGATATGTTGGCTGTATAATAGGCTCGAAGAACAGGAGGTTTGTTTTTAATTCACCCGGCGGATCAAATGAGTCTGAGCCTGAAAGCCCCAGTCCTCCCCAGTGCAGCTGAGAGGATATTGGCTGGCAATGAGACGCTGAGATAAATGAAATGGAGGTGAATTTGCAGGAACGCTGGACTTGGTGTCTGTTTATTGGAAGAAAACACAACGTGAGCAGTGAAGAGACCCCGGCAGGAGCTGCAGCCCTGATTAAGACCAGCTCCTCGTCTCGAGCCCAGGCCAAAGACAAATGAACCCTGACAGGGACTAGACCCCCACGTCATTAATCTTTACCATCTCAAACTACTGGAGGATCGTGTCCCCCTCCTCCGCACTTCTTCATTAAAGAATCTTATGGACACTACAACAGAACTAAGTGACCGCAATAAAACAGGTAATTTAGAATTTTTTTCAATGATTTCAATGTGGATGATTTAATGTGATTAATGTGACCTTTCCCCCCTTTTCATTGCATTATTGTTGATAGCACTGGAGATCACCATGCGGTTCAGCTGAGATCATCTCAACAGTTTAGTAGTGCCCCTTAATAAGCTGGCAAGTGAAGTAGGAGGGAAAATGTCAATTGTTAACAAATGACATGAAACATATCAGCCTAATCACCTTTACAAAATAAAAGCATGATGACCAGGGTATCAAACAGTGTGCTTAGAAGCATCGGCCTAAACACATTTACATAATAAATCATGATGAAATACATTCTAGGTGGTGTTCATTATCACAGAATATTTCTTCAATATTTCCCCAAAATAATCAACAACAACAATAACGATGAACGCTTTTCTAACTATCTAAACAAACAACTGCTGATACCCTCGGCCAGTAGCCTTCCTCCGACGGTGGAGGCTGTGCAAGTGGCTTTTGTTTATGTTTTGTTCCTGTGTTCCACATCTGTGTTTTGATTCAGTGCTACGCCCATCCTGGCCTCGCTGACCACACCTCCAAGGTTTCACAGTGTTCTTATGTTGTTCCTCATTTAAGCCTTATTTGTGTTTGTGTTTGACCGGTCATTATAGTTGCGTTGGCTTTTCTCATTGTTGTTGGTGCACTTTTGTGTTCTGTTTCATCTCATTTTTTTCTGCTCATTTTATGCCTGCCACAAGAATAATGTTTTAGAAAGACTGTCCTTTACTTTAAGCATATGCAATTACAAGCTTTTCCAAGGTTCATCAGTCTCATTATACCTTAATTTAATTGACACACATGAATAAAATCATAAAGGTTAATAGGACTAATAATTTCCTGGTTTGAACAATTTGCTCATATGCCTTCTAATTGTTAAAGGATTAACATCTGATAAATCCTGTGTCAACTCCAGCAGCTCAGGGGACGACATCGCTCTGTGTGCTGGGTCAACGCTCTCCACAGGGCCTGAAATAGGCACAGTCTGTTTTGTCCTAGCTGTGTTTTGAGACCATCTACAGCATCTGCCCCTGGACAATTTTGTCACCTTGTGGGCTTAATAGAGACTTTAAGGTTAAGAAGGACCCTGAGGCCATGACAGCATTCACAAGTAACCCAAATTAGATCTGCAGTAATAGAGTTGCATGATCTAACAGCAAAGCCCTGTTTATTGAAATCAAGCTCCCTTTATAACCTCTATTACCTATTATAGCAATTGCTGAAAATAGACCTAAAATTATCTAGATGCAATAATATATATATATATATATATATATATATATATATATATATATATATATATATATATATATATATATATATATATATATGGGTGGTAGAGAAGCTCATTTAGTACAAAGAGGAGCATGAGATGAAACTCTTCTCAATCACAGACTTGAGTGGGTTTTTGGTGCTTACAAACGCATATCACACTTGCTGAATGGAACAGTGGCATATTCATATTTGCTAATTAAATTTTCCATATCCACTGGAGATTAGATCAGTCATAAAGTGGCAGGGAACGTAAGCGCGAGAACACACTCCCCTGGCCAGCGATCGCTGTAGAGGAAGTCACCAGTGCCACGCCCCCGTTACCCTTTTGGTGTGTGTCGCCACAAGGCAGCGTTCCCGCTATTTTGGCGATAAAATCTGGTGTAATAAAATATTAAATACAGCGAGAACGGAGGGAGAAATATGAAGTTAATTACCGCCCTGTATTGAGGAGAACAAAGGGCAGGGCAGGGACTGTGCAGGCGAGAGAAAGCCTCCTCCTTTGGTGGAGGGAGAGGGAGGGAGGAGAGGGAGGAGTGGGGAGCCAGGGAGGAGGAGAGAAGCCTTTTCCTCTGGATTTAGGAGCCGCTTAAAGGCCAACCATTACTTTAAGAGTCTGTCTGAGGGCTGATTTACAGCTCACTGCCCTGCAGAGCAGGCGACGTCCTGGCCGCACTCTCCACCAAGCTCTTTTTAATACCTCATACTGTCAGATTTTATTGCAAACATGATAGAATGAATTCCATACAGATGAATTCTGTAAAGATGAATTCCGCATAGATGATTTCTGTACATATGAATTCCATACAGATGATTTCCATAAAAATGAACTCCACATATATTCATTCCATACATAGTTCCATACAGGTGAATTTCATACAGATCAATTCCACATAGATGAATTTCATACATATAAGTTCCATGCAGGTGAATTCCACACAGATTCATTCCACACAGATTAAACACTGTACACGATGCTCCAGCATGCAGCACTATTCAGTTAATGCAGAGTAACAAGCAGCAGGAAGCCGATTTGGCTAAATTAGACTAAAATAACAAATTCAGCCCTGGAAATACAATATTATAATAGAGTGTAAACCTCTTAATTTACGCACTTACTTTTTGTATGTCAAGGCAACCCAGTTTAATAAACAAGCTTGGAGTTTTCTGTAACTGAAAATATGTTTATGCTTCATAAAAGTGAGCAAATCGAACCTCAGGCTGAATTGGAGGTATTTGTACAGAAGAAGTGCTATAGTGTTCTGAATAGTGTCATCTAAATGTATGAAAGCAGTTTGTCATAGAAACAGAACATTGTACCAGCAACAAGAAAGTTTATCACTATAAAAATGAATTTATAGAAAAATATTCTATAATAATAGTGGTCAGAAGGCCTGTTTAAATTTTTTTTATGTTTCCCCCAAACCACAGCTAATGTTTAGAACACACTCAAATTTTCTCATAGCACAGCATCATAGCAAACAGATTCATGACCAGGTTTTCCTTTTGAGAGTAGGCCTTGAGTGTTTTTACTAGAACAGAAAGACCTAGAAAGCATTTGCTATCATATTGCAACACTATGTCAAAAGAATTGTTCATCCTTTAACTCATTACAGAGAGCTTTGACGTTTCATTTAAGACACAATAGTTGATCTTACAAAAAAGAAAGACAGAAAACAAGCTCAAGTTACTAATCCTATCTAATTTATCCTAGTCTAACTGGATATGGAAAGAAAGACCTGATTTGTATTCACGAAATCCTTCCACAACAATCGATGCAGACTCTCGAGAAGTCTACTTGTGCCATTAGCAGTGCGGCTGTGCAGCTGCCGAGGGAAATATTGTTTCCAGAACCTCTGATTGGTCTCAGCTTTGCCTTCTGCAGTAATTGGCTTGCAGAGGCTGAACAGGGTCTGGGAGGACCAGGGAGGTCATGGGGTGCCAGCTTTCCTCTGACTTACTCCCATGCACCCCAAGAAATGAGAGCTTTAGCCTTTGTAGCTAACACCACTCACATCAACCACCTTCATCCGCTTCCCCAATGCCACTCACATTCATGCATCCATCACCTTCTGCCATCTCACTCATCCCCAACACTCTCACTGTGGTGCTTGCTTTCCTCTGGCATACGTCCGTCCAAGAAAGGAGGTTTTCAGCCCTTGTAGTCCACTCCCCAACACCACCCACATTTACCAATCACCTTCATCCATTTCACTCATCCTGTCAGGCCTCTGAACTCCTGCAACCTCAGAATCCATTCCTCTAATGAAAATGTAACAGACCGAACCATTAGAATGAGGGAGCAACTGGCCGGCATGCATCGTGGTAGTCATCATTACACAGAGATGTGATCCGAGTGTTTTGAGAGAGGCAATCGGTACAGAAGACAAAACAAGCTTGATAATAACAACACCAACAATAACAAGGACCTAGTACACCATCGGAAGGGCTCAGTTCAGTTGACAGGGCCTTCAGAAGGACACTCTAACTCCAGTGGAAACCAGAGCAACTCCAGCCGACACCAATTAAGCCTTCTCATGCCATGCGGCCAGATCTTCTTGAGCTCTTTGAGGTCATGTGACCACTTTCCAATTTCAGGCCTTTTCCACTTGGCACTGACTGAGCTCCAACCCAGGACCAGGATTTTATTCTTCATGTACTCTGAGCAAGGAGAAGTATAAAGAGGTGAAGATGAGCCTGACCTATCTGTTGTTGGCAGACTATGCCCCTTTCCACTGGTCCCAGACCAGTTTTGGGGTTTGCCTTTAATGCTTAGGTTTGGGATTCTGGCGAAGGACGATAGCTCTAGAATAGAATGTGCAGGTTTTCCCCAGAGTCAGGTCACTAGAAGTTGGCCAGAGGAGCAATTTTACAATGAAATGATCTAACCGTTATTTGTCTGTGGCCAGTGAGCTCACATGGAAAGTGTTCTTCACTGAACATCAATGGGCATCAGCAGCTCTGCTCTGGAAAAGCTGTGGTAATCTCTTGATTAAAATATACCTGACGACCATGGAACAGTACTGGCAGATCTGACCGGCCATCTCTGATGCCCGTGGGAATTTATTTATCATCTTGCCCATAAAGTAAGGCAGGAACCACAAATGAAGGGGAAGGGGTGAGATTAAATGTCACTTAAATCTTTAGATTTGCTGAGGTTTCATTACAAGTCCTCGGTAGGGAGCTGTGACAGGAAACATGACCATGTCTACTTTGGGCTAAGTCATATTTTCTGGAATTGACTTTGTGACTGAAAAGGGAGGGAAAACATTCAGGAGTGGAAGTACTTCAGGAAGATATATGATGAAAGTTAAAGGTAACTTACAAAAGCTTTACAATGAATGTGAAGAATTCAATTTGTGCTTTAAGAAAGACAGGGGAAATCAAACATGGATGAAGAGTTCATAAACAACAAACTCTTACCCTTGCACTGTCATAGCTTCTTCTATTCAGGGTTTAACGGGAGCAAAAAATAAATAAATAAAAAGAAATATAATTTTAAAGTACTCTCCTATGTCAGTGTTCATCTGTAACACTGTTCTTTTAGGACTGCTATGCTGTGTGGTTACAAGCCTATTATTGACACCCTAATTGTCTTACATTCTCCCACTAGACACCTCATTGAGTCAGGAACCATTGGACATTTGGTCTTTTTTGCAAACAATCTTTTTTACTTTAGTGCAGAAAACATGGCTTAATGCTCATAAAAAGCTGCATGAGAAATGTGGAGAAATTGCTGCCAGAAAGGGAGGAGGTGGTTGATGTGTTCTCATTCTCCTTTTCGCCTTGCTCTGCTTTGCACTGGTTTTGGCTGACTGTCTTCGCTGGCACCGGTGTGTAGCTTGGCGAATCCTTTTCTCTCCACAGAGAGGGAGGCGGAACCATGAGAGCAACACGACGTGAGTGACAGGCATGAGAGCTAATCCCCTTAGATTGCAGGATGACCCACCCCCAACCCCCAGCTGGTAGAAGCCATTGTAATAGCTTGTATATATTCCTGCCAGGCCAGTCATCAGAACTCATTTGGCAATAGCTTGAGGTGAGTTCCTCACATAAGTGTAATTGGACAGACATATGGAGACCTGACAGATATACCATCCACACGCCACTGTTCAATTAAGACGGGAATGTTTTCATTCCTACGCACTCACATTGAGAGCAAATCCTCTCACAAGCCAATCCACCTCTGATGAAAGCAAGCTCTGTGCAGTATCAGAGTTAAACATCTGCTCTAGGAAACTCAAACGGAGGTTTCCCTTTAAGGCGATCGCTGAGTTACGCTGAGCCTGAGCTAAAAGGCACATTTTTTTTATACTGGACTTTTTACTTAATAAGAGATCCTGTAATTGGAATAATTTACAACTTCTGGATAAAAAGTGTTATGATGGTGCCAGCTACCAGATTTTTAAAAGCTAGCTGACTGTGAATTGTTCAATGCTGCCAAAGGAATGCAGAACCTGACACCAGCTTTCACACTCCCTAAGTACATATACTGTCTCTCTCTCTCTCTCTCTCTCTCTCTCTCTCTCTCTCTCTCTCTCTGTAACAGTCAACAGTCATAGATAGATAGATAAATAGATAGATAGATAGATAGATAGATAGATAGATAGATAGATAGATAGATAGATAGATAGATAGATAGAAAGAAACACACGCACGTGCGCACACACACACACACACACACACACACACACACACACGCTCCTGTTCCTGCCTCCCCTGGTGACTCTCTCCCTTCTCCTTCTCCTGTTCCTGTTCTGCACACAGTGTCATTTCCTTCTTTAAGCACAGGCGCGGGGAGCTCAATGAAGCGTGTGTTTGTTGTGACACAATGGCGGTCTAATTTTAGTCGCAAGTGTAGGTGCATTGCATTGTTATGTATTTTCACATATTACCCTAGGCCCTTCTCCTTCCCAGGGTGCCTGGAGACGCGCACAGCCAGTCACGCTTCTCACGGCGCACTGTCTCACGCACTTCACAACGAACCGAGCGGCGTTCGGACATCTGCTCGTGTTCCTCCACCGGTCACCTGCTCTCTTATCAGCGTGATTCCACTGTTTTTGTTCTGGTTCTGTAAATGTGGACATCATAATGCGATGCCGTGTTTGGTATTCAAACAGCGAGGGACATATTACACGTAGGCTGAGACACCCGGAGCCAAATCCCCCTACGATGTGCAACACCACGATTGGGGCATCCGCTAGCCACAAGCAAAGGGCTGGGCCTTATGGGTAATTAACAAGGCCTGCGATTCATTAAGATGTGCTAACGGTAATTAGAATGACGGCGTCGAGGCCGGTGACGAGGTGACAGGGCAGATTACGAGCGCTGCGATTACACCTCCTTTCATTTAAGATGAGGGAGGATGGTGTGTGTGCTTACGGGCAGCAAAGGGGAGGCCAGACACGGAGGATTTTTATCACATTTTTAGAGTGTTATCACTCCTGTCAGAAGTAAATAGCATGTGTGAATCCTGGGTTACTGAAACATATAAGAAGGAACATAAGGGCTACATTCACTTTTCTGAAAGTATCACAGCTTGTCGCAGGTGATGGAAGAGATACAAAAAATGTTCAATATCTACCATGTGCTTTTAAAGTGCGGTCTGGAAAAGGCACAAAATTCCACCAGGTTGAGCGTTTCTTTTGTCACATTTCTGTCTGCTGCCATTAAAACACCCTCAGATAGTAAGAGGGTCCATGTACTGCTTTGAATTCTTCATGACAAAGCACAAGGTGCAAAAACACCATTTGGTTTATTCATAGTGATGCAGTTCAAAGTGCCTTTCTGATCCACGGCAGCCACCACAGAAGCGTTCTGCCAGTCTGTGAGAAAGTAAGTTGTACAAAGTTTGTTGTGCTGCAGCAAAACAGCAAGCAAAAATAATTAGTCTGGGCTTAGCACGAGAGCTATATACAGTCCAAGAGGCAGAGTGAGGCCTCAGGCTGTCTGGACAGAGGTCTGTTAGCATGGAGGCTAAGCATTCCTGAGGGAGTGGACCACCGTCACGAGCAGACAACAAGAGAGACGAAGGGACGTGGGGGGGGGGGGGGGGGGGGGGGCGCAGGCATCCGCATCCACAGCTGTCACTACCAAACAGCACACAAGCTGTTCACACGCCACCGTAGCATATCCGGCAAAAAAACAACAGACAGGAATACTATATTGGCAAGATATACACACAGATACACACACACGTTGGGAGAAGACGTTGGTGCTGGCAAATAGGCAAATTAGATAAAAGTCAGCCAGTAGCAGGGGACACTTGCCAAGGCTTACTGATTTATCTTTCAGCCGGCAATTATGGGGAAAACAGGGACAGGCTGCAGTTTAATCTCAAACTGTTCCCTCTTTAAAACGATATTTTAAATGCTGGCAAATGAACAGCAAGGAGATAAAGCGGTGAGGAGGGTAGAGCTTGAGACTATAATCTGCAGACCGGGCCGTCTGGTGAAGGAGAGGGGAAAGAGAGAGAGTGAGGGAAAGAGAGAGGGAGTAGAAGAGGGAGAGAATGTAGAAAGCAGGGAGTGCAGCAGAAGGAGAGGAGAGAGAGATCAGGAAATGGAGAGAATGAGGGAGTGGAGGAGGGAGATGGGGTGAGAGAGGAAAAGGAAGAAGGAAAGGGAGTAAGAAAGGAAGAGGAAGGAGATGGAGTGAGAGAGGAAGAGGAAGAAGGAGAGGGAGTGAGAGGGAGCGTGAGAGGCTGAGGCGCTGAAGCTGTGCTGAGCTTCTCAGGACGAGGGATGCTTTGTTCTTATCTTCAAAAGGCAAAAGTGCCTCTCACTGGGATCAATCACACAAACAAAACAATGAGATGATAATCATTAAAAAAGACCAGAAAAAGACCACAGATCAAAACTGGCTGCTTATGTGTCTGTATGCAATTAGAATCAATTAGTGCTACGGCTTTGATGGTTATGGAGCCGTGCCTGCTTGAAGCAGCAGTCTGAGAGGCTAGAGGCTACCTAGGATTGTGCTGATGTAATGAATTCTGATAATGAGCATTTTCAACGTGCTAACCACCCACTCCAAGAGCCCCAGTAACAGGGCTGGTGTTCCACAAGGTGCTGCTAATCACCTGTAACGACTGAGTCATGTGACCATGGGCAGCCATTTGGCTGGTGTCTTGACACTTGTACTGTGAACTGAACTCTGGCCCATGTAGGGTTGTTTGGCATCTAACCCCACTGCTGTGCTTATCTATTGTGTCACAGAGAGAAGAGTGATCATATGGGAGTGAGCAGAGTGCTGGGAGTGAGCAGAGTGCTGGGGGACTGAGGACATTTTGTGGTGTGGAGAAATCTCTTGCGTGGGCTCACACTTTCACTCCGTCTCCTTTTATTCTACTCATTTGTTCTCTGTCTCTCTCTCTCTCTCTCTCTCTCTCTCTCTCTCTCTCTCTCTCTCATATTTTAGGTTGTATTTGGTAGTATTTTCCATGTGCATTTCCAGTCGCATTACAATATCTATCCAATTGTAACATGTAACTAATTGCCTTGTATTATGACAGTAAAGCCACCTTGAAGCTCAGATCTGAAGATTGCACTGTATCGTGTAAATTCTTAAGTACTAACTACCCAGAGTTAATTAATGTCTGTAAATTGGCTATACGATATCACCTCTGCTGTGCACGTTTACAAGGTTAAACCCTAGATTAAGTTATCTCAGTGGTACGTCTTTGACAAAAGCAGGAAGACAAACCAGTGTGTGAAGCATATTTTTCAGAATTTGCACTCGGCTATACAACAGCGTGTGCTATCCTGAGTATAATTTGGTCATTATTTGTATTTTTGAATTCGGATAATGCTGCCAAATGCTGCCTGTTCAGATAAGTTTTTGCACCTGTTTGTAGTGTTGGTCATAGTTAGTTCAGCAGGTGAATGCATTTAGGAGTGTACAGTACATTAGTGTACGTGTGTGTGTGTGTGTGTGTGTGTGTGTGTGTGTGTGTGTGTGTGTGTGTGTGTGTGTGCGCGCGCTGTGGGAGGTGACCTACCTGACCGGTGCACCTCTGCTCTGGGCTGGCTTCAGCAGCACGGTCACACTGCTGTCTGTTTGATTTAGCGGGGTCTCCTGATCATAACCAGGCATGTGTGGGGCTGTGAGCAGGAATACACACACACACACACACACACACACACACACACACACACACACACACACACACACACACACACACAAGAAATATTATAAAACTGAAGTAATTTGAATTGAACATGAAGGACTGTGTCTTGGTGGAGAGGCTTACGTGAGATCTTGGTGGTGAACTGGGTGATGATGGGGGGGCCGTATCCCTTCACAGTGCTGGCTCGGATGGTGAAGGAGTAGGTACAGCCCGGGTAGAGCCCCACAAACGTGTGGGACGTCTCGTTACTGGACTTCAGCACCTTCCCACTCTGATTGGCCAGGTTGAACTCTGGGTCAAAGGAGCTGACGGCCTTGTAAAATATCTGACGGAGACATGGGGGAGGTTATGGGGTTATGGAATTATGGTACAATTCCAAAATGTTGAGCTCCACATCAAACACCTTGTATGAATCAGCAAATCCTTGTGTACTGTAATGAAGCCATAATATATATCAAAATAACAATGACTAATGTATTTATGATTCATTATGGCTACTGTCATATAAGGTTGTTTCAGAAAGAGTCCTGTAGAATGAATTCAATATTTGATGAGATCATCACATTCCTTGTTTGAATACATAACTATTAATAATAAATATATAAATGCTCTTAATATACCCTACAATTAATGTCTCATCATTAATAATTTAGTGATAATAATTTATCACTTTTCACTAAGTTGTATATCCTGTAAAAACCAGTTCATGTGCTGGTGAGTGGAGGAGAGGGAGTAAAGACAGGAGAGACAGGAGGAGAGGAGAGACAAGAGAGGGAGGAGCAACAGGAGAGGAGAGACAGGAGAGGGAGAGGGAGGACAGACAGAAGGAGGAGAGACAGGAGAGGGAGGAGAGGGAGGACAGACAGAAGGAGGAGAGACAGGAGAGGGAGGAGAGGGAGGACAGACAGAAGGAGGAGAGACAGGAGAGGGAGGACAGACAGAAGGAGGAGAGACAGGAGAGGGAGGACAGACAGAAGGAGGAGAGACAGGAGAGGGAGGAGAGGGAGGACAGACAGAAGGAGGAGAGACAGGAGAGGGATGAGAGGGAGGACAGACGGAAGGAGGAGAGACAGGAGAGGGAGGAGAGGGAGGACAGAGAGAAGGAGGAGAGACAGGAGAGGGATGAGAGGGAGGACAGACAGAAGGAGGAGAGACAGGAGAGGGAGGACAGACAGGGGCGGTGCAGCTCTGTGCAGGTCATCCCGGCCCTTTCAGCTCCTCCCTCTGTATCTCTATCAGGCGACTTGAAAGGCTGCATTTAAATAAATCAATCACAGCGCTAATGGCTGGCCCCTCCATCATGGCTCCACTCTGATTCCAATTAAGGAGCACAAAGGGAGAGGTGGAGGCGGTGCGGCTGGAGCTGTCAGGTGTGAAATGCCAGCCGTCCTCCCCCCATTACATGCCAGCACAGGCGGACATCTAACTCTCCCAAGATGGGGACCGGGCTGATGACAAAAGGGTGTTGTGCAACAAAAAAAGGTGCCATATCAAAATGTATGAGGACATCTGAACCGTGTTCTGAGAAAGAGGGAGGAGTCTGAGAACTTGGTGCAAAGCCTGGGTCCGTTTAGATCATAGGTTTGAAAACATAGTCATTGAGAATTTAATATTAAAGGGCTTGCTGCATTAATGAAAGTATCAGTTCCGATCCCCAGGAGTGCCATTGTCTGTAATGCCAACTGTATGACACTGTATGCAGAGCACTGCTGTCAAATGTGTTTACTCCAGTACTGAAAGTCTTAGTGATCCACTCATTCTGTAGCTGCATTAATGAATAAAGGGTCTGTGTGTATTTAACCCATACATCTATATCTAAAGAAGCTTATCAAAGTACACACATCAATGTCAACTCCTAGGACAGTTGAAAGATTAGTGAACAAAAGACATCTCCATCCAGAAAGGGCACCTAAGTGCTGCTATAACAGCAGAAATGCCACAGCAAAAATAATACTGGTAGAAGGCGATCAGACTTTAATGAGACAGAAAGCCTTTGATTTGTCCCTTTTCTGTAAAACTGGAGCAGATCATGCTTGTGACACTGCGGAACAGGCGAGAGACATGACAGAGTGTAATTTCATAATGTCAGTATGACAGCTTAATTGGTCGAATTTCCACAAATGAAGTTCAGCTACAATAGCGCTTTTGAATTCAGCATTGTGTAGAGTTCTGACGTGCGCGTCAAGTGGTACGGTCCTCAGATGCACGCAGAGTCCTACACTTTTAAAACGGCGGTGACGAGCGTCCCGGGTGTGAATTCCCGAGTGTTGGGTGTGGACAATGCCAGAGACGAGGGGCATGGCTCAAGACAGTAAGGATTTGTTGTAAATGTGACATGTTTCCTCTTGCTCAATATTTGCCCACATTCCACAACAGTAACGTGTGTGTGAGCATGGCGCGCTGGTATGCGTTTATCACTGATATTTCCACTACAGTGAAAGCCTCCTTGGCAAGCCCTTCCTGTCATGTGACCAAGCTTTACCTGATTTCAGTGGAACAACGAACAAAAAGTCTCTTTTCGCCTCCCTCGAGGCGTTTCCCCCGTCCTGCCTGCGATGCGCTACCCCGACCCTATCTGACATCTCTCTGTCGCACAGCTAGAGGGAGCCAGGGGAAGACAGGAACCCTTCATGGGCGCAGGGCAAGATTCGGAGAGAGAGAGACGGAGAGAGATGCAGGAATTGCGGCGTGAGATTCGACACTTTCTGTAGTTTATGGAGATTCTATCTCTCTCGTCCAGACTGAGATTAGCCCTATCACCCGGCTTCAGCTGGTAATAGATTGTGTTAACAAGCTCCCATGCATTGAGGGCTTATGGTTATTAGGTTAGATTTATTAGTCAATTAAGAGCCTGGAGTGAATGAAAGATGGAGGCAGTGCGGCGGTGGGGCAGGGCCGGAGATGAACACGCGGCAGCTGTCGGCACGGCGACGAGACTTACTTCATACTGTTTAATGACGCCGTACGTCTGCACGGGCTCACGCCATCTGAGGGCAATGTTCTCCTCGAAGGTGCTCCCCTGAACAGACTCCACAGGCACGGCACCGGGCACTGAAATGCAGGCAACACAGAGGAACAAATGTGCAAATGTGAGAAGAGGAGAGAGAGAGAGAGAGAGAGAGAGAGAGAGAGAGAGAGAGAGAGAGAGAGAGAGAGAGAGAGAGAGAGAGAGAGAGGGAGAGAGAGAGAATAAGAGAGAGATCATAACTTTATTGATTCTGTGCTGCATCCAGAGAGAAGTGTTGATCTTTTCTGTTCTGAATCAATGTCATCCTACATTCATATACCAGACAAATAACTTCATATTTTAAATAAGCCTTTTCAAATGTAGGTGATGGTCACAGAAATCCGTGCGTGAGCTATGGTCAGAGGGAATATCCAATAGCTGATGGCCCGGCTCTGTTGGGACTGTCCTCAGGGGCTTCAAAAGCATATATTTGCTGTGGCCTCGGGGTAGCTAGCCCACTGTCTCGTTAAACATTCTGTCTCCAGCAGGCCCAACAGTTGATTTGGACTCTGATATAAAACCACAGCCAACCCTCATCCAGCTTCATAACTGGACAAAATACTCTGATGTGTATTTACTGACATTGCTTTGTGTACTGCCTAGTAAAAAAGGTCTCAACCAGGCGACTGTATATAATGAACCCAACAGAAGTAAAGATAAAACTACCAGCAGATGTTTTCATTTCCAAAATAGAAGAAAAGGGCTAGAACCTGTCTTATCTGTTTATTCTGGCTGAAATGCTAAGATACTCTGAGCGTTTGGTACTCAGGCCTGGATCTAATAGAAATTGGTACAATTGGTACAATTTCAGTGTGAATTCAATCAGTCCAGCCACACACTGTTCATATTTTAAGGATTTAGTCCCAAACTTGTCTTGATAATGCACAACAGAATCACAACCACAACAAAACACCTTCACCAGTAAAATGGGGTAAAAATCTGGCAGTCACAAGCAGAAATGACACAAAGAAAACACATTTCTGGAAAAAAAAAAAAAAGTTAGAAAACACGAGGGACAAACTTCAGAATCCCAAAATAAAAAAAATAAACAAATAAATAAATATGGGTTAAAAAAACATAAACAAAAAAGACGTGCCGGCACGGAGAGCCGCTCACCGTCTTCGTCGGTGAGAACATCCAGCTCCTGGCTCTCCTTCACGCCTTCACGGTTCCGCAGGACCAGCCTGACGCTGACGTTGGTGTAGGGGGACAGGTTGCGGATGGTGAGCTGCGGCGAGGTGCTGGGTAAGTCGTAGCACACCTCCTCCCGCGTCTCCTCCTTGCCGTTCACCCTGTAGCGGTACTCCACCGTCAGGTTGTAGCTGTGGCAGCGTGTGACGTTGTAGCCGAACGGCTCCCAGCGCACGGTGATCTGCCTGGACTTGATATCCACCACCTCCAAGCGCCGAGGCCCGTGCATGGGGTCTGGGGGAGAGGGTAGAGGTCAGAGGTCAGAGGGTGGACAGGCATTCAGACGCAGCAGGCAGGTCAGAGGAAAGCCGCTCATGTTGAACACAGCTATTTGTAAATGTGCTTTTATTTGAGCAATACCTGTATAGTGTGTATGGGCACATGCATACATGAATACTCAGCAATATGAACCAATAGAACCAATATGATGTACTATGGAAACAAATATTTACATATACCCATGTGCTCAAATAAATATGTAAATTAACTGCATGTAACCATAGTCACTTGTACATAAAGTACCTGATTTTATAAACATGCATTTTATTAAAAAATGGACATTGAATTATTGCAAATTTCGTTTTATCCTATAGGACATATGTACATAGGTAATGTGGTGGTGTCATGTGGCATGAGGACCAAACCGTGTGGATGCCATTGAAGCAGAACTGATCAGAGGTAACCAAAGCAACCTGGTATCACAATCAATGGCTGGGTACATTGTTAAGGAGCAACAATTTCTGAGCTGTTGGCTAGTGATTGGCAACAGTGAACAACCAGGCTGACAGCAAACGTAGATAATCAAGGAAAACGTTCAATCACAAGGGAAGTTGCTTGGATAGATCAAGAGCTGCAGTGGTGATGTAGGCCTAGATGTACTAAAGACTGGATATACCAACACAAGCCCAGAGTTCACAACAACATGCAAAGCACCTGTAGAACAGGAGGGCCAGGCTAGCAGGCCATGAAAGAGCTGGTATCAGCACCGGCCAAACCCGAGTGAGGGAATGAGAGAATGTGCAGGAAAAACATTAACTGCACATGATCCAAAATGTACCACCTCACATGTGTGACACACAGTGCATTTGGCAAGCCCAGCTGGAGGTGGAGCAGACGCACGTCTCTTCACTGACATGTTGTCTGCAGACAGCCACGGAAGGATATGAACCCTGAAATGTACAGAATCATCTCAACCGCTCATATCTAACCGAATGCTTCAAAACTTCACAAATCATACCACCATGGCAACTGTGGGGTTTTCGCACGGCCCGTTATTCAGGTCCCTAATGAAAGGAGCTTTAACTCTTTTTTTGACAAAGTTGCTGGCATATCAAACAGCTGTTCAGCATCAGCAAAAAGTAAAATAAATAAAAAACCCCACCTCGCCCGCGTTGCTGGGATGAGCTTTGTATGACTCAGTATTTTAAATCACATCCATGTCAGCCTTTCACCACTGACTTCAAACCGACTGCTGAAGTGTCTGTCAGTGCCGTCCCTGGCTGGGTCAGCAGTGATGCTACTCGGTGTGGATATACTGGGAATCTTTCTAACCCATACGGGCACCCTGGGTTCTGTCAGGTGTAATCGGAGGGGCACGCTGCCTGACTGAGCCCAGCCCTGACTCTCAGAGGAGCTGCGGGTCTGGTAATAGGATCAATCCCCATCCAGGTTTCAATTTGTGTCGTGTTTCTGTGGATTGCAGCTCAGAAGCACCCACTGCTTGCAGGGCTCCCTGTTCTGCCTCATTCTGCTCTTTCAAAGGACCATGGGATATCACACACAGGCAATCCAATGTGCCAGTGTGCACTCTGATGAGGACTGGCCAGACGCAAACTCACAACAGTTCATTTTTTTTATGTATACATTTATTGGTTTAGTTTTCAGTCAGAGGCACAATCAAGTCGGAGCTAAACCTTATATTTCCGTGATTCACATTTCCAGTTGACACTGTGCGGTGTGGTGGACACGTGAAGATTACACCCTGAGCTTCCTCTCCTTTCTCTCATCATCACAGGAGGAACATATCGCCAACACCACTTCACAACCCCACAGCCCTGTTTTCTCCTGCCCTGCAAGAAAGTCTTAGTGCTAGTGATAAAAAAGTATTTTGCCCTTACTCAGAACATGCAGAGGTGAAAACTAAAACAAGGGGTTGTAAAGACTCTTTAATCAGAGAACTTGTCATAAAGGTCTGCGTGAGTGTTTTACTGCACAGGAGCGTGATTGCGTGTGTGTGAGGGCGAGAGGTAAGAATTGAGTGGACATGTGGTAATAAACTCTTAAAGCTATAAATTCTGAGCAGAAAGGGTCTTTCTGAGTCACCACATTAAATGTTGTATCCTAAAAAGGTAAACTGAACCGAATCCATTTCTGTAGGAGTAAGTAAAATTTTATACATATTTACAATGTTTTTTACTCTGTCATTTTCAAATGACCAAAATGGCTAGTACACCCTCATAAAAGTAATAAACATGGAAATTCCACTGGTTGTCATTTATCTTTAAAGACTTCATTGAGAAGCTGAAGGTATAAAATACCTGGAATATTTTTATTCTATCAGCTTTTTAGTACAGTGAAACTGAACAGTTCAGTTTGTTTTGATCAGGAAATGATGGGTGATAGAACTGTTCAGATGATATGATATGATATGATATGATATGATATGATATGATATGAACGAGGCTCATAGACTCAGCTCTGCTACACAGCTCTCACTGCACCAGAGCAAGGTGAATCCTGTCTGTACAATCAGAGCAGGACACATTAAAATAACATCCATGGTGGGGGGAAGGACTTTGCTCATTTCTAACCCAATAATCAACAGTGACGATCCCCAGAGCGTGGCCAGTCTCCCTCAAGAGAGACACGGTCGTCCGCATCATGGCGAGCAGCAATTTTCTCACACAATGGGCCTCGGCATTTGCTCGTCTGCCAGTCAACGAGGCGGGAGAGTCCTGGCCCGGCCCGGATGACCGCATCCTCGCGTTTACGGCCACTTCCATCATGGCGTAGATGCCGCTGGAAGAAGACAGATGCTCTCTGAGCAGGTGCGTGAGGGGGGAATCAAACAATGGCTCTTCTGTTCTCACTGCCTTTGATGGCAGCGCACAAGAAGCGTGTGCACAGAATCAGGCGAGGGCCTCCGAAGCGTTTGCAATGCGGGCAGCCGGGCCTCCTGGGATGCTTCTGGAACATAGTGGCAGCAGAATCTGAGACTAGGAGACTACACCAGAGCAACAGGCTGTGTGGAATACCTGGAACTGTGTCTGTAAATCATGGAGGCTCCGTATGGAGTTGCTTTTAAATGTGTGGTTTATTGACCCTGGGAAGGCTGAGACTGTTTACATTATTGACAGTGTCATGTTTATATGAAATGAAAAAATATATAGCTAACTTCTTATACTCCATGTGTTTAAGTTTCAGTGGAAGTAATTTGAGGTTGTAGATTTTCCACAATGCAGCGCATGTCTAGATCAAGGTGGGTTCTGCTTTGTATTCTTTAACTACACCAAGGTCAAAATGCTCACCAAACTGCCATCAGTGAAGAAAGCAAGGGGTCGTCCTGTAGCTGAAAGCCCCACACACCTGCTGGGTCCTGACGCTACAGTGCTTAGCTATTAAGGCCAATATCCTTGGATCTTGTGCATAATACTACCAAACAAATTGAAATATAAAAAAAAAATACTTGAAGAATGGAATGTAAATATTTTTTTTAAATGCAGGACTGTTTGGTAAAGGGAGGGGTTTTCTTTTCATTTTTCTGTCTGTGAGGGATGAAATGTAGCTACAGTGCTTGAGAGGGAACCGGGGGACTGAAAGCAAAGATGAGCGCAGAAGGAGGGCGGCCTGGACGCCACAAAATGGCTGCCAGCTGTTTGTGAGATGATGGCAGAGGGCCTGATTGAGGCGTCTTGGGGAGAGGGAAGTGTTGTCCGCTCAGCCAGCACGTGAAAGTCCACCGGCGTTTCTGAAAGGCAGCAATGAGAGGCAAAGGCGAAGCATGCCCTAAAACCGAAGTAGTGTTCGCTGCGTGTACTGCACAAAAACGGCTGAACATACATAGTGGCATAGCATGCGCTTTCACTCACAGGGTTTTCTCCAGGTGTGCTCACGCTCATCAGTGTGACAGGAGTTACAGAGCTACAACAAGGGAAAACGCTACTTTCATAAGTAATTTGCTGGTCATAAAGCCCAACCTTATTCTCAGACGTGTTAATATGAAACAAATATTTCTCTCTGAAATATGAAAAAAAGACACACACCATAGACTTGCTGGAGGCACGCTGATAAATCAAAGGTCCCACATGTGTGTGATTTCAGTCAATACAGCCCTTTATTCACACATTTTTGACAAATACATTTTTTATCCCCTTTGCAAAAATCCCCAGTGTACTAGGTGCAGAGGCAACGATAACTCACGGCGCAATGCCAGATAACCTCTGACCTTCTCGGAGCGTTCGTGAAGCCGATGAGGACGTTTCTATTAAAATACATCAGAGAGGGCATCGGAGGGGCCGTTCACAACGAGGTGAACATGGCAATTACACAAGCGAGGCCACTGAAGAGCACAGCCGTGCAGACGAGCGAGGCAGAGTGGCGGGACGCAGCAGGACAGATGACCCTGTGATAGCACATGACGTGTTCCCATCATCTACCTCACGCGTGAATGATCGCCTGGCTGAACACACCAGTCACAGACGCCATAGAGGGGCTGTGCTGCCTAAGAACTGGCAACCCAGCCTGAAACGACGACCCGTGTGGCACCGTCAGGAGGGTGTCGTCGTGAAATACTCTCCCTGACCTTTTGGTGAAATGAAAGTTCTTCTAAAGTTTCCGAAGCGCTTTCACATGAATCAAGCCTTCCCTTCACTGAGAGTTTGTGACTTTTGAATATTAATTTGGAAACAAACGGGGAAAGAGTGTGGGCTGTTCCCGGTGTAAGAGTAAGTGGTTTAGTAAGCACCCTGGCGACTGGTGATGGCAGCAGGGCGGGAGCAAGACGTGAGCGAGACGTGAGCGAGACGTGAGCGAGACGTGAGCGAGACGTGAGTGGAGAAGGAGCGTCTCTGTTCTCCATCAGACAACTAATGAGCACAGTGGCGAGCTGGCTAAAAAGCACACAAAAGCCCCCACGGCACACAGCCAGCGGAGAGCAGGTTACACCGCGCCATGTTGGGCTCAGAACGAGTGGGCACAGCACACCACTGGGGGAAGAGGAACTGTGGGCTCACACAGGTGGAGGAACAAAAAAACAGCAGAAGGGAGCAGTGTGTGTGTGTGTGTTTGTGTGTGTGTCAGTGGGCATGTCCTTCCGTCTAGGTGCACTGTGACTATAACAGATCTATAACTCAGTCACAGTACTGTGCCTGCTATAATCTCAGCCTCTGACACACAACCCGTCCTCACCAACATGGTGCCCTCAGACTGCACTTGTCTCCAATCCCCCGGCACTGAAGAAGAGCTGCATTACATTTTTAAATCATTGATTTCCCAACACTTCCTCGCATGCTCATAACTCACAGTGAGACAGAGAAAGAGGTGCAAACAACCTATTGATTAGTCTGAGCTGCTTGGCACAGAAAAAAAGCTCCACCAGACAAATTGCTGTTTATTTACACAGATTATCTGCTGCTGCTATTGCTGGCTATGTGTGTGTGTGTGTGTGTGTGTGTGTGAGAGAGAGAAAGACAAAGAGAGAAAGTGTGCATGAGAGAAAGACAGAGAGAGACAAACAACACTGAATCGAGCACACACTCCATAAACAGAAAACCCTGGCTTGTGAAATGTACACACACATACACAAACACACACAAACACACACAGATACACATATACATTTTTGTTGCATGTTAGATTACCATCAATAGGACTTTATACACTGTTGCAGCAGTATAGGCATTATTGTCAAAAACATTATAATGAGACATATACAGGTATGTGAGGTATACAGGTATGTGAGGTATACAGGTATGTGAGGTATATAGGTATGTGAGGTATACAGGTATGAGACATATACAGGTATGTGAGGTATACAGGTATGTGCGGTATACAGGTATGTGAGGTATATAGGTATGTGCGGTATACAGGTATGTGAGGTATACAGGTATGTGAGGTATACAGGTATGTGAGGTATACAGGTACAGTATGTGAGATATACAAGTATGAGAATATATTGGTGTAGCGGAGCCTCTAGCAGAAATGGAAAACTGACAGATGATAGGCACATGAGGCAAATGATGCCAAAGGTATTAAAGCTTAAGGTTAGGACAAGGACATCTTCATTTCCATTAAATCCACTGAAATATGTCTTGCTTGTTAATTCCTACAAGTTTTTGTGGATATGGGTAAAAACCTTTACAGAAATGCAATCAATATCATACAATGCAATTTCTCTCTAATTTTATTGTATATTTCAAGTCAAAACTTGTTATTTGCAACATGTCTGCCTGGTCTTGTGAATAGTGTGACTGCTCTAAAGCCCTCCATATATCTGCAAAGAGAGCGCTTAAAACCCTTCACGGAAGAGCCTGAATAGCTTCAATCAAGAAAGCACCAATCCGAGCTGCCCTCCGGATCATAGCTTCAAGGGTCTGACACACCTCAGTCATGGAAATGAAGGCCAAGGGGTCAAGGTTGACTCTGCAGCGAGGAGAAGTGAATTTCATTATGCCTTAAGTCTCAGCTAAAGGGCTTTACACCGTCACAAGTCATAAATTCACATAGCAGGGAAACTGGCTATTTTATCTATTAGCCTGTGCTTTAAAAGTGAAGCTGGTCACCTGGCCGGTGAGTGATGGCCTCCATACTTTGCTGAAGATGGATGTGAGGAGGTGTTGTAGCTGAAGACACGCTCCATGGAGCACCTTTTACTCCTCACGGGTTTCACCGAGCACCTTTTACTCCTCACGGGTTTCATGAACAGCTTTTGCCGTTGCTGGAAACTGGAAGTGCTTGTGCTCAGCTAAAAAGCCTCTGAAATATGGATCCCATTTGTATTCTATCCAGTGGATAAGTTACATTTCTCCCGAGTCCTGACCGTGCAATCAAATAATTCCAATTTGACATTTAGATGTCAACTATTCATATCTACCAAAGGCTTGACATTTAAATCATGCTCCCTGTCATTAGCATCACATTATTGCCTTTTGGACAGTGTTAATGGGTTGCACAGGCAACCTTTCCTCACTGCACTCTCTTAACCTGCAGTGTCTGCGCCAGGAGGCACGCCAGCTCTGAAGGGTGAACTGGGGTGGGCCAGGACCCGAGGCCCGAGGCCCAGACGCCTCTGCGTCCACCACTAGCGGAACTCCCGCCGTGCCCGTGCCGGCTCACGCGGAGCACTGGAACAGAATAAAGGTATTAGTCCCGGATGAAGGAGAACAAATTGGCCGTGGCCGAGGCGGCGTGGCTGCTCTCCTCCCAAATGGTGCGCCGGGCACAGAGGGACAGAGATATTACCATTGTTCTGTCCACTTCAGCAAGCCCCAATAGTCCCGGGGGTAGAGGTACACCGATGCTTGCCTAACCGTTTCTAAAGCAAAGTGATCTATATGTCTAATGAAAATCCTCTGACAAAACAAAACTGTTGCTCCTAACAACCATGCAGAAGAAAGAAGCGTAGTGGTGTGCTTTCTGGAACGCGGGAGAAGAATGGCGTCCTTGAAGACGGAGCAAAACTCCACTACAAGGCTCAGTTAGACATGAATGGAATCAGCTGTGTATTCTCTTGAGAAATGCAGAGGAAATCTTGGCCCACCTTCAAAACAACTGGGGCTGAGATTGCTGAGAGCTTCGTAGCATAACTACGGCTGTTACAACGGGGCGGAGCGGGTGATTTCTGCTGAAAGCCACCTAACCTCGATTTGTCTAATGGAAAACAGAGCTCATCTTTGTGTTCTGTAGCTCTTTAGCTACCTTTCTGAGAGCTAAGAAGCTACTAAAGCGCCCCGTTTTGTGGTAATCAGGTCACTGGTGCCGCTCCAAAGCCGTAACGCTGACGGAGCAGCACTACCTCCACGTGCTTCACGTCGACTGGAGCTTCGGCGGCTGCCGTGTTTCTAAAGCGCACACTTGAGACAGTGCTGCTCTGATCACGCCAGCCTGGATGCCTTCAGAGAGGAAAGAACATCGAGGGAGGGTCGGTTATCAAAATGCCAACCAAAGGCGGTGTGGTGTGATCCGTGTGTTCCAGGGGTGTGGTGGAGGTGCCTCCGGTCTGCAGTGTTGCTCCAGTCCTACGGAGGGACGCCCCACCAGGAGCAGCTGTGAGCTCCTCACTCAGCTCCCCCTGCCCCTCTGTTTTAAAAAAGCCTGTTTAAAAAAAAATAAAATCTCCCTCCATGGAGAAAGAAAAGGGCCAGCGAGTGGATTTATGCAATATCAACACAGCCATCTGGGTAATGACAAGGCTTTCATCCTTATCAAAGGCCTTTTCATAGCTGACGGAAGCGGAGCAGTAATGATGGCTTTTGACAACCGACAATCAAAACTCAATTACTCTATCCACAGTGCCCCGCTGCACAATGGAGTCGCAGCAAAGACAGCGCCACCCGCTGGAGCGGGGTGTTCCGGCACCGGCCCTCCACCGGTCTCCGGCCCTCCACCGGTCTCCGGCCCTCCACCGGTCTCCGGCCCTCCACCCGTCTCCGGCCCTCCACCCGTCTCCGGCCCTCCACCCGTCTCCGGCCCTCCACCCGTCTCCGGCCCAGACAGATGTGCCATTGGCGTTTCTCACAGTGGCAGCACCCGTGGCGAAGCCCGGCGCCACTCCGAAGGTGCTGGCTGTGTTTCTGCTCTGCTCGGTACCACCCTGCACTGATGCTCGCTCCTTTGTGAGCACCACACACTCATGTCATGGTTGTCATGGAGTGACTTTGTGGGCTTGACGTCCTTTCACTTTCCACCAGAGACACGGAGTTGACAAGTGAGTATTTTGTGATGACATACAGAATCTGCAGGGCTGAAACCCACTTTAGGCATCAAAGGTGCAATATATTATTAATCTCATCTGTATTCTCGCCATGGGATTCCACTACTTAATAATATATTGTAATGCTGGTATTTAAAGAGATCAAATGTACATTTAAATTTAGTATGTCGTTCAAATTGCTTTTGAACATGAAAGAGCTCGCACGTGCTTCGAGCGTGAGACCAGCAGCCCTTTGTCTGGTTGGATCTGGTTTTCGAGGAGAAGGAAATGACGTGACGGCCGGCGACGTGACCGCGGGAGACGGGAGGGAGACGTGTCATCTCAGCTTCTTCTCCGAGGGCTCGCACAGGACAGCACTCGGAATGCCGACTCGGAAAGATGAGAAGACTAGTAGGAGGAGCTTGTGTGGGAAGAGAAGGGAAGGAGAAGGTCCAGGATACAGGGGGGAGGAATTTCAGCTTATCTGCTTTAGAGAACTGGGAGTGAGAAAGCTCCTCAAAGACACTGGCAACACCAGGAGTCTCCTGGGGAGTATCTCTCACCCTCACAAGAAAACCTTCTCACAGCTACAGCATGGCGCTACAGTAGGTTACGCTGTATCATGTTAACGTTGTTTAAGTCTTGAGTTCTAGTAGCACTCTCACCCTTATTTAATTACACGTGAGCATGCTGATGGTCCGTCACTGAACACACTTTTTTTGGGACCATGGATCCACTGATGGAGAAAAATCCAAATAGCCTTAACCGATGTCTGGTAGATAAGCAACAGCTGCTCAACAGTTTGCTGAAGTAGAAAATTAAGAGCGAAAGCAAAATTACGCCTGTCATACCTGGAAGATATAGTATACCCAAACACAGGCAACATTTTACACAACCACTAGACAGTGAATCCATACACACACACACACACACATACACGTACGCACACACACACACACACACACACACACACACACACACACACACACACACACACACACACACACACACACACACACACACACACACACACACACACACACACACACACACACACGTACACAGTTTGTAGTGAAGTGGATCCAAAGCTTTTAAGTTAACCACTGAAACATGTTTAACGGCAGTAAAGGAGGCAGAACACGAGGCTCCCATTTGGGAACTGAGGCGCGTTGGCCACACCTATTACCCACTGCACCGCCGGGCCTGTCTGGCTCTGCAGAGGTCCAGGGGACAGAGGTGGACACAACCGGCCCGGCACAGGGGCTAAAGGCAGGCCCGTATCACTGATCTGAGCAGGTGATTAAAAATACAGAGACAGAAGAGACGCGTGAGTGTGCGTCATGGCACTGGGACGCTGTGATGACCATGGAGAACATTATGAGAACAGGAAGGAGCTTCAGCAGGTAGTGAGGGGACACTGGTGTGGGTGGACAGGTGGAGGACGGAGCGAGGTCACACTCCACCGCACCACCCACTGGGGGGAGGGGGGGGGGGGGGGGGGGGGGTCGTCACCCAGCCTGCCACCGTCACATGCCAGCAACAAACCTCTCTTCCTGCCCCCTTTAAATCTTTCCATTTATACACGTCTGGGGTATTTTTTGCCAAGATAAATAATGGCATAACACTCCACTTGGAGGCGGAGAAGATGAGTATGTCAGCTTTCATCTGGCCAGCAGTAACAGCTATTGTGAAACATACAGAGCAACCAGTGCAGGACAGACAGGGAGAGAAAGCACAGGAAATTGCATTGCCTGTTCAATAGGCCAATGAGATTAGGCAGAAAGAAATAAATTACCATAGAAATTATATTTCAAGCTGAAAACTGGGACCTGGTTAAAAAAAAGACACATTTGAATGTAGGAAAAATAGTAAAATTCACAATAAAACCATCCTGGTGTTCCGTTAATGACATGTACAGTTTAAGAAGCACTAGTCCTCTGTGAGTGGCAGCAGGCTTCAGGGTTTTTAGGCTGACGGACACAGATATGGTGCTCCTGACACACGACACCCACGGTGAAGGTCTGCAGTACCGAGCAGCTTCCTTCTGTTCTCACTGAACTTTTACAGAGGCTTCACTCAAGGCTGGCTGGGTTAGCATTCACACCGCATGCTGCTCCCACAGCCCCGCATGCTGTGGAATCCTTTGTTTCTGATTATAAATATTTAATTGTGTGTAAATCATTTATACCCATAATTTAGCATCAGATTTTAGGGACACAAACACAGGGAATATGAGGCACGCTTAACGTGCTTGAAAACGCTTAGCGATTGTTTTTTTCCTCCAGCAGGAGGAAGAGGAATCGTAGAGAATGAATGGTGAGGGAGACGAGCACAACAGCGTGTTTAAAAATAGGCACGTCACACTGTAATGGGAGGGGAAGTCATGTGGGACTTTGTTCCCCTGGCAAATGAGTGCAGTGTCTCCACACACCTGACATGGTCACCTGTGGCTCTGGGCTTGTACTACAGAGTACAACGTGAAACCGAGGCTTGTCCAGTACCCTGGGACACGGTGTGGCAGAGATCACCGTATAAACGCTAAATCTGTCATCTTCTGCCAGCTTTAAACGCCCCCTGGAATGTTCCGGAAGAACACATCCCATAATGACAAACTACAGCAAAGCTACGGCACACCTCGCGTGGACACAGCAGTTCTGTTAATAACTCCTGGAAAACGAGAATGATCAGCTCCAGCATGGGCAGTCTGAGCAGCCGTGCCACTCCCAGCCGGTCCCGACACCCCAGCCAGGGACGGGGTCAACGGGTCGGCGGGTCACGGCGGGTCACGGCGAGGGTGCGGAGCAGGGTGGGGGGAGCATGAGTAGGAGGAGTCCTGCCACGCGTCTCCCCAGCAGGCCGGCTCACTTTACAGCCACGGGAGAGACTGGTGACACAGTAATCGAGATGTCACTGTGCTTTATAATCCAATAATCAAGAAGGCTTTGCTGTAGCAGTCTGTTTGCTTCAGGCTTTAGCTACAGAAAAAAATGCTTGTGTGTGTGCACGTGTGTATGTGTGTGTGTGTGTGTGTGCGTATGTGTGTGTGTGTGTGTGTGTGTGTGTGTGTGTGTGCGCATGTATATGTGTGCGTGTGTAAGTGTGTGTTTATGTGTGTGTGTTTGCGTGTGTGTGCGTGTGTGTGTGTGTGCGTACGTGTGTGTGCGTACGTGTGTGTGCGTACATTTGTGTGTGTGCGTACGTGTGTGTGCGTACGTGTGTGTGCGTACATTTGTGTGTGTGTGTGTGTGTGTGTGTGTGTGTGTGTGTGTGTGTGCGCGCATGTGTATGTGTGTAAGTGTGTGTTTATGTGTGTGTGTGTGTGTGTGTTTATGTGTGTGTGCGTGTGTGTTTGTGCGTGCGCGCATGTGTGTGTGTGTGTGCGTCTGTGTGTGTGTGTGTGCGTCTGTGTGTGTGTGTGTGTGTGTGTTTGAGCAAGGCTGGGGACATTATTACTTGCACATTCAGCACAAACCCCACTTGTTTCGCGAGGTCCACAGGAACACCAGGTGTCCATATGAACAAGGTGAGAGAGGTTCTGCAGCGCAACCTGCACTAGAGCAGCTAGAGCACCAACCCCCCCCAGCAGACCACAGTACAGTGATGGGGGAGCCCGGGGAGGAACATAGGGGTGGAGGAGACCCTGGGGTGGAGGAGTGGAGGAGTGGATGATGGGGTGGAGGAAGCAGGGGTTTGGAGGGTGGAGGGTGAACTAGGGTGGCTGTGCAGAACGTGCAGAAGGCAGATGGTAGTTCCAGAACCATCTGACCATCTGCCAACCTGCTTTGTCAGGTAGTACCTAGAGTTGTAGGGTGTGAAGTGTGAGTGTGTGTGTGTGCGTGCGTGCGCGCACACGTCTGTATCGGTGGCCTGCGTGGTTGTGATGGCACCAGTCAGAGGGGCGGGGCTAGCTCCAGTCGGTGGGGCGTGGCTAGCTCCATTCGGAGGGGCATGGCTAGCTCTAGTTGGTGGGGTGTGGCTAACTCGGTGGGGCGTGGCTAGCTCCAGTCGGTGGGGCGTGGCTAGCTCCTGTCGGAGGGGCGTGGCTAGCACCAGTCATTGGGGCGTGGCTAACTCCAGTCGGCGGGGCGTGGCTAGCTCCAGTCGGTGGGGCGTGGCTAGCTCCAGTCGGTGGGGCGTGGCTAGCTCCTGTTGGTGGGGCGTGGCTAGCGCCAGTCATTGGGGCATGGCTAACTCCAATCGGTGGGGCGTGGCTAGCCTCGGCTGCCTGCCGCAGCTGTCGCCAGGGAACGGTGGAACACAGCGAACATGTTTTTATGGAGAGGAGACAATCTGTTCCGCCTCTGCAGGGGGCAGACGCTCCTCTACACTACGCCCTGCCAAACCTGGCAAAACGAAATGTGACGAACAGTGACAAGTTAGCGAATCAGGTTCCCTTTATTATTCCCTCATTCGGTCTCCCGCTCGCCCGCGTTCCCCCTCGTTCTCTGCCTCTCCTTCTCAGCGCTCGTCAGAAGCACTTGACTAGCGGAGCGTCTGAACGGGAGTCTGTAATTGACAAAATGTGACGGGCAGCGGAGTGGGGAGATCCCACGGTGCCTGGCAGGGACCGAAAACATCATCCCACTGTGCCAGAGACTGTATGACAGGACTCCAGAATCTGATGTGCTTAGAGACAAACGTGTGCGCACACACACACACACACACACACACACATACACACACACACACACACACACACACACACACACACACACACACACACACACACACACACACACACACACACACACACAGGCGTGCACGCTCACCGAACACTACATCTACACCCCGAACACGTTACGCCTCTGAAAAACACGCTCGCATCCACGTTTGTGGGGAAATTTATGCGTCTTGGAGTGGAAGTGTTTTCCGCCCCTGCGAGAGATACAGCGGCCGCGGCCACCAGGCACCGGGGCTGCTGATAAGAGGCTCGGCGGCCCGGCTGATAGCGGACCTCTTCCCTGCTAGCTTCTGCACTCGCCTCGTTTTTCTCCTGCTGAGGAACACTGTCATTTTGAAGGTGACCTTCAAGACTGTTTTGCTCCCCCTGCTCGAGCTTGTGCGGCGGTCTCCATGGCAGTGGGGCCTATATGAGATTTAGTATTTCATTTCCACCGGGATCATCATATTTAATTTGCCTGCTGGGAGGGAGGAAGGCACACAGGAACAGGGGAGCAGACAGAGGATACACAGTGCACAGGAAGAAAGGGAGGGAGGGAGGGAGGGAGGGAGGGAGGGAGAGGGGGAGAGAGGTAGAGGAGAGAAACAGAGAGATGACACAGACGTAGTGTGACGGAAGAATGAGGAGCATATGGAGAAGAAGTTCCCCCTCTTCCTCTGGACTTCATGGGCTGATTAGTGACTATGCTTAACAACGAACACCACGGTCACGCTGAGATGACCCAGTCTTCAGAGTTCTTTCTATAACTACAAAGACAGAGTCCAGCCTCTAGTCAGTAGTTTCTCAGTGTTCGGTGTATGTCCAGTTGTCTTGGACAGAGCTGATAAGTGGACAGGGGTCATGCGATGCCAATCAAAAAGTCTGATGCAAACCCCTGATGGAGGCCGGAGGGGCCAGTGGGAGGGGCCAGTGGGAGGGGCCAGTGGGCCGTGCTCCACCTTCCCCACAGGAGGAGCAGTGGGAGGGGCCAGTGGGCCGTGCTCCACCTTCCCCACAGGAGGAGCAGTGGGAGGACAATCAGGAGGAGCAGCAGAGGGAGAGGAACTCCGAGAGGAGCCGAGCGTGAAAATCAGACGCGTTAGGAGAAAAGGATTCGGAGCAGAGGCTGGCAGGAGGGAACACACAGGCAGAGAGCAGAAAGTCACCAAAAAGGGGAAAATGTAGCAATGGGCCAGTCAAGTGAAAGATATATAAGGCAGGACATTTGCAAGAGGCTATTTAAAAGGCCCCTAGGCCCTGGAGGAGATGTAGAACACACACACAGCACAAGCTTTTAATATACGTCCTGCCTGCTCGCTCTGCAGGTCCAATACACACAGCACCCCCACCGGTCCTGAGTGCTTCATTTATAACCCTGTCTCAAAGTAATAATGTATAGCAAAACGTATGGAGTAAAGTTATTAGCAGTCAAGACATAAATTACTTGACTCTCAGTGCTAGGTATGAGTAAATATGGTAAATACTAAAAGCATGTGTACCGCCCCAGGTGTATTACTTTGTAATGTCTAACAATAATGTGAGTAAGATGACTGCACAGTGTGTGTGTGTTTGGTGTGTGTGTATGTTTTCCATCCTCTGCCTGGTGTTTTCATTAACTACTCCCGCTCCCTGGCAGACCCGCCCGGCCGGGGCAGACGGGCTTGTGGGCAGCTGAGTGAGGTTCGGAGGAGCCTTGGTTTAGCAGTCAAAGTAGTGCAGCACCTGGAGGGCAGCACAAATGACCGGGTTTCAACTGAGCAATGAGCCTGCAGGTCCCTCACACACACACACACACACACACACACACACACACACACACACACACACACACACACACACACACACACACTGTTGAATGAGGAGAGAGTGATGGAATAAAGGAGAGAGACAGGCAGGGGATTGAAGAGGACAGATTTCATGAGGGATGGCTCTACAGAACCAGTGGTGCAGGCCTGGTACTGTTTGTGAAGTAAGTGTGAATCAGTCTCATCAGGCACTGTGGGTCAGACCTGATGTATATGGCCTTGTGTACACCTTCCACGGACAACTGTTACACCAGCATGCCACATGGTGCCATGCCACAAATGCACGCACACACACACACACACACACACACACACACGCACGCACGCACGCACGCACGCACACACACACACGCACGCACGCACGCACGCACGCACGCACGCACGCACGCACACACACACACACACACACACACACACACACACACACAGCAAATGGTGGCTGCCAATCCTCCTTGCACATTTGAACGTTTCAGATATGCAGACATGCGCTGAATAATTCAGCATATCATAGCAAAAACAAACAAACAAACAAACAAACAAAGAGGGGGAGAGAGACAGGCAGGCTTTGAAGAATCAGTCATGGAGAGGTAGGAGGAGGCCAGACTCTGGTCTGATCTTGATCATGTTTGTCATGTTACACAGCGTAGTAGACAGAGCATGCTCAGCCCCACCAGCCCAGAACACGAGACAACGAACAACACATTCTACTGCAGTCACTCGCCATGTCCGTTATCCTGTTTACGCAATCTAAGAAACTGGTCGTCTGTAAAAGGTGCACTGCTGATCTACGTGACACAAACACACATTCACACACATTCACACACAGCAGCACACACATACTCAAGCACATGGCGTGGAACAGATAGCAGTAGCAATCAAATGCTTGCTTAAAAAAAAAGGCATTTTGTTGTCTCTAGCCACAACGTGACCCAAAACACATACACACACACACAAATCCACACACACAAAGAGATACAGAACGAGACCCCAATTCACTATGTGATTTGCAGAAAACCTCCGCAATGTTATTCTTGTTTGGACACATCTTCAGGTTGTCTGTCATCCTGAGTCATTAGCGATAAAGACTGGAGAGTCCGAGCCCACAGCCAGCCGGGTGATGCTGGCCGTGCTGGACCGAACTGTTGGACGTCGGCCCGCTGCAGTCTGAGGTCCTGGCTGCTAACTACAGCACCTCTACTCTTCAAATACTGGACATTCAGACCTATACGTATCCAGCATTCTGAGCTGCTGTAAAAAAATGCCCAGTATGAAAAATGGCAAACATCCCACAGTTATCTAACACAGGAGGTGCCCAGCCAGCCTTTAGGGTTAAACACCCTGTTGAGCCCAGGGGACCCCACATTACCTCTCTTAATGAAATATACACACTTCATTATAATGGTTCACCAGCATGGGGCATGGCACAATTATGCTTATCACCACACCTGCAGTTCCATCTTCTGCTGAGTTCCTAACGTGGATCTGTGCAATCAGCCAGCCCGGTTTAACTCTGCCATGCACTACAGCAAGCAGACATCACTAACATCTCATGTTTAGTTGAAATGTGAATGTAATCCAAGAAGTAATCTCATTGTTTTTTCAAAGTACCTGTAATCTCACCATGGATTTACCTGGAACTGATTAGATGGCTACTCACTGTTAGCATTTACACCTTTTACACCTTAACCCGTTCAGCAGTGGTGCTGTTTGGTGATTAGAGTCTGGTCACCAAAGTGGGCCCTGCTTGGGAGGGAAGATGTGTATGTGTAAGTATGTGTGTATATATGTGTGTGTGTGTGTGTGTGTGTGTGTGTGTGTGTGTGTGTGTGTGTGTGTGTGTGTGTGTGTGTGTGTGTGTGTGTGCGTGTGTGTGTGTGTGTGTGTGTGTGTGTGTGTGTGTGTGTGTGTGCCTAGCTAACAAGGTGTGAGATGGGTCTGTGTCTAGTGGGGCAGGTCCTGACATGCATGGAGGCTGCACTCGTCTGCTGGTTTGACTTTCAAAAGGTGCCACTAACTCATTTCACCACAATAGGAGCCCCAGGGCCTGTTTGCTATCTGTGGGATCTGTCTGCCTCAGCTGGCTGTTCACTCCTCAGTCCCCCCTCTATCTTTACACACACTCAGATTAGGCCATTCAGAAAGAGCTGTTTGTTCCCTGGAGCTGAAACTACGACTTCATACCTATCATCATTCCGCTAGCTAGATATCAGAGCATGTTCTATGCCTTGTTATTGATTTGATAGTGACTGCAAAAAAAAACAAAAAAACAAAAACACCCTCAATCATTTATCGTTGTCTGGTTTACTACATTATCTGGAGGGGCTGAGAGATATGTTGACCAGCCAAGTGCGTAAATAATAAAATGGTGATTTATGCAAATACGACTTTACCATTCCACTCAGAGCATCTCTTTGCCCACTGGCTGATGACACACATGGTGCGTTAATGGTTGGTTAGCGCACAAGCTAATGGAAAAGCGATTACCTTGGCGTGGGAGAGCCACGCAGCTACCCTCCTGTATTCCTGCCATCATTCTAATCACTGCAGTCATTTAAAAGAAGAGTCATTGCACCTGTTTAATTACTGTGATAATTGCACACCGTTTGTTTGTAGCCCAGGGGGGTCCTGTGCCGTGTCGCTAATGTGCCCGGTGCGTTGACGAGCCCTTTAATAGCGCTAATGTTTCTGTGCTATTAGGGGAGATGCACACCCCCCCTCCAGGTGTGATGGGGGGGGGGGGGGGTATCTCTCCTGCATACTGCACAGGGAGCAAGCTGAGGACACCAAGTGTCTTTATTCGTCTGATGTAAACTTGGCATTAGCCACCTCATTGTTCACTGCTAATGTTGTTTCGGACAAGTCTTATAGATGCGGGACCTACTGAGGTTTCTTTAAGACAAACCACAATGAAACCACAAACAAAGTTCAGCGAGCGCTTTACATTTCACTAGAATATCTGGCCTAAACCGGTCAGGAAATATTCTGGGGCGTATTTCCTGCTTCCACACACACACTTGATTTGAAACTGAATTGCTGTTTCCACAGCAGATTTTCCTCAGCAAATTGCCGTGATCAAATGCATCAAGTCGTTTTGAAAATGAGATAATAAATAAAACCTCTTTCTTCCATAAAAGAACATAATGTCCCCTATGGGATATACACCGTTTAGTCAGTAACAGTCATATTGTAATTTAGACTGCTTTCATAGGGATGACTTTTTTTTATAGAACAAAATTAGAGTAGAAGATTGACCTATAAAAAAAACATGCCTAATCAAAATCTTCGTTGGGAAATCACTGAGCTGTCTGGCTAATTACAAACGTTTATGGCCTGTTATAGCACATGCTGCTTAGAAACACCTAAATTAATGACTTATGACCCAAAGAGGATAACCATATGAATGACTCTCACATGTAGGCGGTCCAATTCTATCCATGAATGAAGGACACAGAACCAGCACAGGGCCGGTGGTCTCCACACTTACCGGCGCATTTGGTCCTGGCCCGCAGTGGTGGGCCCGGGGCGCCCGTGCCGCCCTCGTTGGGCCTGGTGAGCAGGACGCTGATCTCGTACTCCGTATCCGGGTCCAGGTGGCCGATCTTGTGGTTCGGCTTGTCCACGGGCTGGTTGTCGATCAGGCTGCCGGACATGGTGCGGTACTCCACCTCCTTCTCGATGATGGGGCCGTCGCCGTTGATCGAGTTGGCGTTGAGCTGGATCCACAGGTACGTGGCGCCCACCGCCATCAGCTGGGGTGGTGCGATAGGGATGGGTGGCTCTGGAGGGTGGAGAGACAGGTTGCTAACTGACCGCTCTTAAATCATCCAGTTTTCCAATACAATGGTGCCAGATCTGAGAAGTGAGTCGCGACACTGTTCACGCTTAACTTGATTATCATAGACTGCTTGAATGCGGTCATTGTGCTGTCTTAGCTCCTGTCTCATACCCAAGTGTGATGCCATCAAATCTGGAAGCTTGTTGCCTTACAGGACTAAATGGCACTATTGTATCGGAAAATGTTCCTACAGTGATGCATGCTAGCCTGGTCATGGCCCTTCTGCTGTCAGGGTTTAATCTAAGTGGGTGCAATTAAGTGATTGTGTGTGAGCTTCGCACCACACAAAGCCCGTATTCCCCTTTTGGAATGAGCTGGTGAAGGGAGACAGATTACACAGAGGTAATGACTTAAACCAATTAATTTTCTGACCTTCATCAGTTTAGATTTGGATCTGAATTTCATTACTCATCACCCCTATGGTCCTGCTCCATTTTACTGTTGACCCATTTTGGTGGGGTTTTATTTTAACACACACACATGAATACATGCGTGTGCACACACACACACACACACACACACACACACACACACACACACACACACACACACACACACACACACACCACACACACCAGTAGATTGAATACTGTCCATTAAAGCAAAAAATCTTTTGAAAGAAGTAAAAATATGAAACCATTTGTATTCCATGTCTAGGGAAGAGTGTAATTGTACATCTTATGGGTGCTGTTGCCTGATGCTGCCTGTTTGTTGCAGTGTTATTGGACTTCACTCTGGCCCTTATCCTTCTATCTCCTGTCCTTTGGGACCGGCCCGCTGAGCTCTGTAGTGCCCGGTGCTGCCTGGGCTAATGAAGACACGAGACGGCAGCGTCTCTCGCTCCCAGTAAGCCGTGCGGGGCCCTTCCTGCCGGAGAGCGGTTCCAGGTAGGGCTAAAGCGGCGGACGCGCGGGCCGGTATCGATCGCGGCCGCGGAGAGCATCAATTACGGCTGAGCTAATGGGGCGTCCATCTCGGCGGCTGCCCTGGGCAGGTGTGTTTGGAGCTGCACGCTGGCGAGCACAAACGCTGCGCTCTCCGTCTTCCTCCCTGATGTAGACAACGTGAGAGGCAGCAGAGCAAAACAAACAGAAAATAGGCTGCACTCAGATTTTGCTGAGTGAAGACAGCAAGGTAGGCTGGTTAAGGTAAACCTCCTCAAACGGATTATTCCTGAATTAAAGGAGAGCTTTGTCTGGCCCCTAGAGGGTTCCTGCATACACCGGGTCCTTGGCACGCTGTAAAGTGCAAACAAAGGACACAGACAAAACCATCTGTGGAGGCCCCATGTGTATCTGTGTCTCCAGTCCAGCATATAAGACATGGCGTCCCCACCACACCCTGTCAAAACACCAGCCTCCCTGTCTGTCTCTACTGGTGTACAATATTACATGCGGCAATTTAAATGTCTCCCTCTCTCACACTCACACTTGTAAGCCCATTCCCTGTGGCCCGGCCTGACATCTCAATTTCAGTGTAGCAGACACAGGTGTAGACGCCCCCTGTGTGTGTGTGTGTGTGTGTGTGTGTGTGTGGTGGGGGGGTTAAGGTATTGTCTCCAGAAGTAACAAGCTTTCACGCCATATTCATTCAGTACTGCCTTTACACAAGATAAAGTGACATTTCAATCTGGCCAAGAGACAGATTTCAAAGCAGAGGGATTGTACGCTGACGGCAATGTGTCAGCTGCTCTGGTACATCCCCGTGACATTGTGGTCAGTGCAGTATTGGGGAGAAGGACTGAGACCGCTCCCCCTACAGCTCGCAGGAGAGGGGGGGGGCGATTGATCTTGCCCTCTCCTGGCCACTGACTCGTGCAATAATGTGAAAACAAAGGTTGTGATACCTCTTCTAACCACACGTCACCACATTACTCCCATGCCTTGACACATCTATATGGATACTGATTACTTCTGAGATGGCAAAAACACATTTGCCAGCATCTATTTCTTTTGACGTCAATAGACCATAACCCTGAAGAAAGTGGTGTGGAATCCAAATTCTGAACTGCAATTACTTAACAAAGCTTTCCTAATATAGGTGGTACCATCAGTGGTACACTGTGAAGCAAAAATAAAAACAGCACTTAACTCTTACCTAAATGATTACATATAAACTGTAAGTAATAGCCTCTCAGCCTCTACCCGCACCAGTTAAAGTTCATAGGTCAGAGGTTGACCAACTGGGTGGGTATGTGTGTATGTTTGTGAGTGTGTGCGTGAGAGTGTATGTGTGTGTGTGTGTGTGTGTGTGTGTGTGTGTGTGTGTGTGTGTGTGTGTGTGTGAGAGCAGCTGTGCATCCCCATGCCAAAGCACCTGGCAGACACACCCAGTCACTCCTCTTACTCTGCATTCTGCTATATTTAGGAGCATATGACCATGCAACCCGATTCCCCACATGATCCTTCTGATATGATCCAAACCCTGTGTGTCTGGAGCAGTCTGCTGTGTGCTCCTAACGAACCAGTGTGTGCCAGGCTGCGGGTGCACGACGCTACTGGAGATATTTGCGTGCTCTGTTATTTAGACGTGGTTTTACACACCGTCTGATGTCGAAGAAGCTCTTGTTAAAGTTCTGACTCATGCCTTTGAGGTCTCTTGAAGATGAAAGGGCAGTGGAGGTACAGCACAGCACAACACGCCGAGGACGCCGAGCTCCTCTGGAGGTGAAGCTTATTTCTGGGAAGCGACCTGCTCCCATTCAAGCGTGAGCTGCAGATTCATGGGCCATTAGCAGGAGCACAGTCACCAGTGCAGGTTAAGCACCTCCCCCAGCACCAGGATCACCTGTTCTTCTCTCCTTCCCTCTCTCGCCCCCCCTCCTCCCTCGCTCTGTCGAAGCCTCGTGTTATCTCTCTCCCTCCACACAAAACATCGTAGCTAAAACGAAAACCACGTCACCAAATCCAGCCAAAGACTGAGCGAGCCCCCGTGACGGGTGAACGTGTATGGCACCACGCCCTTGTGTGTATACCGGGCCATCTCTAATGATCCTCCCTGCGGGAGGTCCTAATCCAGGACGCCAGTCCAAATCCAGGACCTGAGACGCATTAGGCCAGCGTGGCAGGCAGACACCACGGGGCGATGTTTGACTCGGAGACGAGGTTTGGCAGTAGACAGCACAGGATCAAATTTGTGAATAACAGGAAGTCGTTGGTGTTGTGATGTATTCCAATGTTAGTGGTGCCATCTCCGGTAATGGTGGCTAAGTAACGAGGGATAATACGGGGCCGTGGAGGGGAAACGGGATCGCCAGTGCGTGAACAATCACAGAAAGATTTAGTGCTGCACCCTCCAGCTTCAGCTCATTTACCTCCACAGCTCTCATATATATCAAACACACCAATGGCTGCATGTGCACACACACATACACACACTCTACCGTTCTCAATCTTTCACACACATATGTGTATACACACACTGATAGATACACACACACACAATCAGATACACACTCACACACACACACACACACACACACACACACACACACACACACACACACACACACACACACACACACACACACATACACACACACACACACACACATCTCCTCCTGCGAGACATGCGAGCTGGGAGTGTTCAGGCCCGTTGGCCACAGACTGACAGCCCTCTATCCAGAGCGTCTGGACCGGAGCCATCAGTCATCCCCGGGTTTAGTGCGGCTGAGGCGATTCGAATGAGCATGCTGAGCTTGAGCGATGGAAGCGATGAAAGCCAATCTCTGGCGAGCACAGTGGAAAACTACTGTGCAAAAATGAAAACTAGCGAGAGTGCATGTGTGTAGACCACACACACTGTGCCCCTAAAAAAACCCGGGGAAGAGAGGTTCCGCTGTTGCCATTTTATGATTTACAACTACATGAAATGAGTATGAAAATGTGATTCTTACTCAGATAGAAAGGTATTTGGCAATGGCAGCATTTAAATGGTCCTGGTGCTCCGTCAGAGTGGGAGGCAGCCTGAGAGTTTTGCTTAGCGGACCTGATGAGCTCCGTCTAGTGAAACAGTTTCTGCTTTCAGACCAGGGGCTCATCACTCTTAACCCCGAGCAGCTGGGTGAAGCAGAAGAAGGTTGAATGGGCTCCTAGACACTCACTTCCTCGTACATGCAACTCGGCCTGAGAGAGTTCAGAGACTTTCGCAATCGTTTCTGGGAAATGCCAGCTGTAAGTGTCTTCACATGAGAAATAATACTTACGCTTTACGATGAGCTCGGCATAGCTGGACACGCCCACTCCTTTGTCTGACTGGACGATGCAGCGGTAGCGGCCCGAGTCGCCCTTGGTGGTGTTCTCCACGTCAAACGTGGCTGTGTAGCGCCTGGGGTTCACCGCCTTCGTGTCCTTCATCAGGGCCTCTCGTCCGCCGATGCCCTGAGAAGAATAGCAGGAATTTCAAATATGTCCCGCAATATTCCAACGAACAAACGCATTCCTGCTTAGTAGAAAGGCTTCCACTGAGCCTTGATCTGAGCCGGAGAATAAAGTTACTGTAAAATTAGCAGCAGTACACATCACATACGGCTCCAACAGCCGAGCTTTGAGGGGGATTTTTTCAAGACTAGTGCGATGCCTGGTGCTGCCACGGAAACACACGGCTGGCCGTTCCTGGAGTGTCTGGCCACGCGGAAGGCAGGCAGCGGCCGGCCGACCGTGATTCTCCCGGGAAAGTGTCCCAAACACACAGCCACAGACAGGTCACACACCAGGAACTGTGCAGTGTATGAAAATGTAACAGATATATGCAGTTCAAGCCAGACTGTAATGAGACCACGCTGAAGGCACTGGAGACACATCCTCTCATAGCTTACAGCCACTCATCTAAGCAGAGTTTCAATAGCAGACCGTTCAGCCCTGTCAACCATTTGAGATGGTAGATGTGCAAGTGTTTGTGTGTGTGTGTGTGTGTGTGTGTGTGTGTGTGTGTGTGTGTGTGTGTGTGTGTGTGTGTGTGTGTGTGCATGCTTGTTCTGTCTGATTGCACTCTTGTTCTGTTTTCACATTTCTTGCCCTGTTTATGAAGGGCAGTGGTGGGTTCACTAAGCAACAGAAGAGAGCTGTTTATCCTTCTCTGTGTGCACATTCACAACTCATTTCCTACAGCTGTCTGCAGTCACACACCCACACTCACCTACACAGGCATGTGCTGCTTGCACATGTATACACACACACACACACACACACACACACACACACACACACACACACACACACACACGTAAATGTGTGTTTGGGCACATCCACTGTGCTGTAGGCAGATGGGCACATTTGCTATACAGGAATATTTCTTTATTACTGTATAAGGAATATTTTTTTATTACTGTATAAGGAATAGTTCTTTATTACTGTAACTGCAAGCTGTTTCATTTAATCTTTGCTGTTAACACGGCTTTGTTGGACACTAATAATTAACCTCATGGAACAAAATCATGGACTTTAAAGTCATTTTAACATCAACAGAGACGTCCAGCCGGAGAACGATGTTTTACCTGCAGCCAGAGCTTGTAGTTGAGGTGGTCCTTGGGCTGCCCATTAATGGTACAGTGAAATGTAGCTGTCTGCCTGGCGTTGACCTCCACACCTTTAATATGCATAAAGTGTGGGGTGCTCACTGCAACAGAAACACAAACAGCTATTAGCATGCACACTGGGAGTGTGTTTTTATATATTCGTTACATCATTTTTATGATGAGTTATATATTCCGTCCAGTCAGTGAGTCAGTTTTGGTTTTTGGTTTTGTGGTACTTCAGTACATTAGACTGGAACAGAAATATGGTCCTTGGGGTTCAACTCTACTGTTTACTACACTGAATGTCAACTTAATGCATCTAACTTACTTCTCATTTACATATCCTATCTTATGACACTGTGTGGAGCAGCGTTGCACTTTCACTTCCAGATGGTGTTGGGGCCTTTTGCGTTCGCTAACGTTCAGGAAGTGAAAGGCGAACTCAGGGGGTTCATGTTGGGCGAGTGACTCGGACGTTCCTCTGTTTGACCCTGAAAGACTCTTCAGACGCTGGTCTGTTTCGGGCCCCTGTCCCGAGAGGCTGAGCACGGGCCCCTGCCGCTCCAGAACCTAGGGTTAGGAGTACGCCCACGCTGGCGTGAAGGTCTGCTCTAGAACAGCAGGAGATGCTTCTGGATCCTCGCATGACCTCATCTCACTTTATCTCATTTGAGCGTAAGGCCCCTTTTTTGTCAGTTTTAGCCAGGCTTAATCTTGCCTTGCTCTCTGAGGCTTAGCAGACATGTTGTGGTTAAACCCTCCGGGGTCACAGTGCAGCTTCCCTCCCAGTATGGCTGTCCCTGACATGTCTGTACGGCCGTCCTGCACACTCTCTCTTCTATCTGTTTAGCAGCTTTTCTTCATGGTTGGAAGTATGTTCTTATCTGCCGTAGCCTACTGCAACCCATTTTACTATTTATATACGCTCACCAGTGATTGCGTGCATCTTATGAATGTTTAGATTTTTTATCAAATCAAAACACCGATACATTTTTGATCCTCGTGTTGAGAGACAACAGCAGCAGCTCTACTTGCAAACGCTGCAACAGGAATGAGCTCCGCACTTTGTTAGCGCGCTTGTGTAAACTAACCATGCAGCGACGCACAGCTAGCCAAGAATTGCCTAAGCAGCTAACTGTCCAATTATTTATGGCCTGTGTTGATATGTAGTCATGGTTTCGCGTCGAGCCCTATGTGCTGGAGTACGGAGGCAAAGCAACAATAACAACAACCACAAGCCCGTCTGATCATTTAGGAGCTTCATCACGCACATCCGTCCACGCCAGCAACCTCTTCTTCTCTCCCACGACATTAGCGCGCCACGGCTTGACGTATAATTAATGCTCCTGGTGATGTTGTTAACTTGTAAGAGCTTCACCTTCTTTAATAGTCTATACAGGGAACATCTCCGGAGTCTCATCTGGGGATTCACAAAACAGCCCTTATCCGTCGTGCAGGGCAGCAACATCACTGTTTTCAGGGTGGTCCTACAGCGAGGGGCCAGGGGGCCCGAGCTGCCCCAGCCCACCGAAGCTCCTGCTCACACTCAAGGGGGCCAGGGAAGCGTCCACGCGACGCAGCAGAACGAGAGGGCGAGGAGCGTGACCCAGGAGACCCAGAACACGGCCGAAAGAGACGACGGCCCCTTCCTAATGTCCCGCGCTCTGCAAACAATAACGTACCTCCCCCATACCCATATTCCTGGTGAAGGGGCCTGACAACAAAGAACTGACAGAACAAAGAACTGCAAAACTGACAACAAAGTGCGGAAGGAATTTGGGTCAGTCTCCGTGTATAATGGGAGGTGGGCCGGCAGGGGAGGATGAAAGTCCATGCTAATCAAATTATGGGGAGGAGGGTTTTTTTTTTTTTTTAATTAGTTCCCCCATCTCCACATGAAGCAAGTCGTCGTGACCTTGATCTGACATCTGAGCCTTGCGCACGGCACACAGTGCAACTCTGTGGTAGGCAATTAAGGTCGTCTCCCGCACAAACCCCTGCCTTGCTGTTTCTCCTTCTCGAGCGCACCTGCGTTCGCCGGGCCATGAGCAACTGCACCTTTGCTGATGGATGACAGCGGCCCATACTTTCAGCTTATGCGTCATAATCTGCTAAATTGTTCCTGACTGAAATTTTGCATAATGAAAATCAGCTCTCTTAAAATTAAATGTGTCTGGTACCACTTTGAAAAAAAAAAGACACAATCTTTTACTGATTACAGCCATTCAGCTATGAACATCCACCCTCATACAGTAACAAAAAAGGTTCCTCAAGGGCTCTTCAGTTTTGGGTTAAACCATTAAACTATAACAGTATACGTCTTTCTCACTGGCATCCTTTCCACTTCTGAAGACTTTAGTTCCAAGCACTTCAGAAAAATAATGAAGTGCTTCTGAGGGCTTCAAGCAGAACGTGTTCTTTTCCACTGGCCTTAAAACTGGATTCTGCACCTAAAAAAAACCCCATAGCAAACCTCACCACCGATTAGCAATGGGGTATTTCAGGTGGAAAAATAATACAGTGTGTTTTAGGTGGCTGTATGATTGATGTCTGACAGCATACACCAGCATCCACAGCTTGCAACTTATGCTGACAGATAAGTGGCAAAATTAGCCTGCATGTCTTTAGCATTGTGGATTTGTGGATACGGACTCGAAAGTGACACTGTTGCTATGAAATGCACAAGGTAGAGATTCTAAAAGATAACGACAAATTAGAGCAAACGGAGCGGTACATGTAAGAAGATGAAAACTTCATCATAAAATCTTCTCCATAAAATCACCTGCACTCAGTTCTTTCCATCAGAACATCACCTGCACACCTATGCTAGCTCGTTCCATTTCATTGACTTCAATACCTTGATACCTTATTTATGTTGTGACAAAACGCAGAGAGGGGTGTGTGTAGGAGGTGGAAACAACAACAAAACACCAGGGAGATGGAGGTGGGGGGGTGTGAAACGCAGCGGAGACCGGGCGTGTGGGAGAGGAGGTGGAGGTCTGATGGAGGCTAGGGGGAGAAAGATGGAGGAATTCCAGAATGACGGATGAAGTAGGAGAGGGAGTGTGACGGCATGAGAGAGAAAGATGGAGGGGTGGAGATCCAAAGGGCTGCTGGGAGAACTGGATTAACAGGTGAAGGACATGAGGTGAAACATGACACAAATGGCCTCTGCACGCAGGACGTTCAGGACCAAGCCGGGAAAACTGATACTGCTACAGTGGAATCATGGGAGGCGGGTCGGATGACTACAAATAACACACATTCCCAATACTTCATTATGAGCCAAAAGGATGCGTTGTGACATATTTTGACACATACCAACAGGTATCAGGTCATGTTACCAGCCTGAATAGTAAAATGAGGTGCAAATTCTAACATTTCTCCTGTGATTGTCATTGCTTTGATGAGAAAGTCAAAAGGCAATTAAAGACATTCATACTTTTGTGTTCAATGCATTTTGATTAGTCTGCAATTTTTTGTATCACATACCAAAAGATGTATGACAGGTGTATGTATAACAGGTATATTTGTTAACACGATACATTGTTGTTGTTTGTTTTGTTGTGTGTAAACATGTTTCCCACAGGAAGATGTGGGACATGGAGTGAGAGACAGGACATACTGCACTGATGTCCCTGGAGTGAGATGTCCTTGATCGCCAGCAGTCCCGGCTGCCCCGAGCTCACGACTTCAAAGATGAGCTAGAAAAGAGAGAGAGAAGGATGAGGTTTGGTGATGTGGGCAGGGGGATTGTACACAAACTCCTGTTAATCCACTCATAGCCTTGATACAATGCGTGAAGAAGGCATGTTTAGTGCAGTGTTATGGGAATACTAAACGAAGTTCAGGGCTCGAACCCCAGATAATGGTTCTTCACCGTTTGTTTGAAGTATTGCAACGCAGCACAAAGTGAACAGCTGGTTAGGTTTAAGGGGCCCCGCTGGTTGGTGTGTTCCTGTGTTCTCAAGGGAAGCCTGAATGTGTGGGGCTCTGTACTTTCCGTAGATTCATGAAAAAAAACGAGCTTGTATGGAGCTTGTATAGTTCTACCTATCTGCCCTCATATCCAGATATGGTTAGGACTGAATACTGATACTAAACATACATGTTTGCCAATGGTGTCACTTCATTCTCTCATAATTTTTAGGAAAACAAACTTATGGCAAAGGTTTTTTTTCTTACTTCAGAAGAAATAATCTGCACAGTAATGCTTCTCATGTGACAGTGACATACTGCCGTTGTGAGGAAATACATTCCCCACAGGCTTTGGGGGAGGGCAGAGTCAGGTTTCCATGACGAACTCTTTGCATTGTTGTCTGGGTTACTGGTGTTAGCACCTGGGAGGGGTCTACCAGCTCAGCTGCTCCGTAGAGAGGAGAGTGCAGGGCCACTCTCACACTGACCAGCACCACACACCGCGGGGGAGGAACGGAGGAAGGCTAGAGATCTCTGCTCCGCTCCGGCCATATCACACAGGAAACAATTGCTTAGCGCACAAAAAGGAGCCTTTCCTGCACGCTCAGGCTACGGGCAGCCTGCCAGGGACACGCCTTACATCAGGCGGGACCCAGGAGAGAGGCAGCCCCTCCGAGCCGCCCTCATCCACCCCATCTGTCTCCCCTCACTCCCCCTCTGTTCCTTCAAACTCCTGAAAGTGACGCCTCGTAGGCAAAGCAACTTGCGGGAGGGCAAAAAGGAGGTTGGGAGTTGGTTCACTGGTTTTCGAGGTCGAACATCCTGATACGATTGTGCTTCGGCAGCAAAATACGTCTGAGGAGAAGAAATGTGACCGTGGGACGACAGATAAACTGTTATGGCCGTTGAATGCGGAACGGAAAAAAATAAAAGATAATGTAAGCATGTGGGTCCGGAGTGCTTTATGTGGAATGAAACCCAGGCCTTTAAAGACAAGGCAAGCTGTTTACACACACTGTGTTTGTACAGCAGAGTGGACACCGTGTCATATCGCAGCTCTGGAATATTTATGAGGCTATTCACATTCCTTAAATGCCTAAGACAAAGAACAAGCTGTAAGTACCTTAGAAATGTGACTAATCAGTTTGCCCTTGATATAGTTCATGAAGAAAGCAGATTAAGGAAGGAAAGTAATGTGTGATCTGACACGCCTGTTCAAAACTGGTCATGCTTCACTTTGAACAGCTCTTATTACATATTACTACTCATTACTACCACTGCATTGCTAAAACAAGGCGTTCATCAGGCTGACATTCCAACAGCAGGTGACAGACCCTGCTTATGTTGCCTAGTATGACGTAACCGTGTCCCTCAAACGCACACTGAGCATCCAAATGATTCATTAGAGCGAGATAGCACGGCGGGCCCGTTCAGACCAGATGCCTTTATTAGGCCATTCAAAACGGGTTCAAATTGATTTTCATTCCACTCCCTTTCGAGGGACGATTGGGAGCAAACTGGCCACTAATTAGAGCTTTATGAGGGGCTAATTTAAAGGAAACGAGAAGCCGGTCTCGGCCACGTTAAATGTCACAGCGAGCCCGACGGCGATTCATTGTGTAGTGTTGACGTGTGTCACCACACTGTAAAAACGCTCTGGCCCACGGAGGCTGGGGAAGGCGGCCAGAGAGGGCCATGCTCGGCTGGAGTTCTCCTCTCATTAGCGTCTCAATGCGTCCGCTCAATTACTGCAGCTGTTACGGCGTCGTGGAAGTACATATATGCAAGCAGTCATCCTGCTTACAGAGCCATTCATGGCTTCCACATAACTGTATAATTGTCATTTTTAATTGCATGTCCCATAAATTGTACTGATTTACACCTCAAATATAATAATAATAATAATAATAATAATAATAATAATAATAATAATAATAATAATAATAATGTTATTGCTCTAAAATACATTAAACTGATTATGATTAAATACAGAGACTTACATAATGAGCAGTCAGTGCTATACATTTCAGCTATGCTGCAAGGTGCCGTCACTACAAGGTGATTGCATATGTCTATCCAGAAGCCATATCTTCCTATCTTTCACTCAGAGCTCATTTGGAACCATCACTAACCACACGCATAGCTTGATTAAACAAATTAAACACTGTGGATGTAGTATTTTTCCAAAAATCCTGAACGTTTTTACAGCATGTTCAAAAAGGTCGCCACAGATATATGCAATTGTGTGGAGTGGAGTTCGCGTGAAAGTGCTTCTGTGGTATCCAGTATAACCCAGGAACTCTTTCTCCTTCTAGGTAATTATTATTGGATGGAATTTCTGACACAAAGCATAAGGCTTCAGCTCATAGCTGCCCAAGTTCTGTACCATGTTCTCTGAGCAATACGCTCTCCTAGCACCCACTCCCAGCATTCTGATGAGGTTCAGGTGAAGTGGTCTTTTCCCTCTCACCTGTAATTGTGATCCATAGTCTATAAATGGAAGCACAATCACATATTTGGGGGCATCACAAAATATGAGTGAGGACCACAGGGCACCAGCTCACACAAATGAACGTACTCTAATTGCACACCATTATTGATTAAAAGTTTTGAAACGCGACCAAACAGAAAGAGCAATTACAGCCTGCGATGTTCTCGCATTGTACAGCAAAAGACAAGAGCAAGGGGAGATGAGGAAGGATAAAACCACAAACCCCATAATTACAAAATAAGAGACAAAGTAATTTCTGAGTACCAGGTGGTTTAATTTTGACAAACACTTAAGATACTGTGCAATTACAGAAAGCCCGTAATTACCTCTCCATTGCTAATTAGCTACAGTGACGCGGATTACAGATTGCATTGTTAATCACTGTGATATTAAGAAGTCACAACTGCATTCTTTGCCAATTATACTTTGCTGCGGTGTAGAGGAGAGGTAGAGACGGAGATGTGTCTCCTGCCACCCACCATGAATTACCAGCAGATGGTGGCTATTTCTCTGAGGACCTTAGGATGTATTTAGCATTCCTCCTTCCACTGGAGAGTTCCAGTCATAGCAATGAGCACATCTACCTACTGTGCTACCTACTGTGCTCCTGTGGTACTGGTATGAGGGTAGACTCCAGATGCTCCATCTCTACACAATAAGACACTCAGGCTCACAGCATTGCTAAAGCGAATGGGTCGTAGCTGGGTAACCACCTGACCCTTCAGGTCACTGGTTTCTGCAGACCTCCTGTTGGGACCTGATCTCCACGGGCAAAGACACATTAAGAGATCAGGACCTTTTGAATAGGATTTATTCCTAAATAATAAAATGTTTCCCTATTAGAACAATGTACAAGGTGTAACTGGATCTGTCAGGTCCTGAAGGCTCAGCCTATGTTCATGCAGGTCTCCCTTTCCAAGGTAAAAACTTGATGTTATTATGTGGGTCAGGGGCAATGAAAATGCCCCTTCTCCATACTGAATCATCAGCCCTGGTCAGAGTCAGGGTGTCAGGGTCTAGTGGACATGTCTCCACATTGGTCATAGTCACTCTACTGGACACATTAGGTATCTTAAAGGGATGAGCTCAGCTCATGTCCTCACTGGACAGCAGGTTTTTTCTTGAGTTTATGTTACACCGGAAAGGCCTGAGTGGCTGCTACTTCCTCTCCTGGTTCTCTAGACTAATACCTGATGCTTTTGCTCTCTCTTTTTTTTATTGTGTGCACGTTCATCTCCAGTTGAGCCCATGAAGGATCTCTTCTGTCACAAAAAGCACTCCTGATGTGCGTGGTCCTTGCACAATGACTTTTCAGCCATTACAGATGCCCGGTGGGGCCTGGCAGGACCTCTGCGGTGTGGAGACGAGCTCCAGCCCCGCCGCTATTCAGCCCAGCCCAGAGGAGCAGCCCGGAGTCATCTGCAGAGACCGCTGGGGGTCCGTTTTAGCCCAGTGTAATTGGGACCTTCATTCTCAATTAAGTTGCATTCCCCACAAGGATCAACAGGCTATGCTACTCCAGCGTGGCAGGTGTCAAATCAGCCTACTGGGTGGCTTTGTGCTGAGCTTTTGTGCTGTGTCAAGTGTGAATGAACACTTAGGCGAAGGGAATTAATCAGGAAGACACTCTGCTGTGTCCAATGCCAAAAAAAGCTTTTTCTTCTGCTGGGGGTAAAATCTGGCTTGAGGGCATTTACAGTGATTCGCAGAGACGAAGTATCCCTCTTTTTGTTCAGGTCAGCGATGGTCCTTTACTCCAAATACTTAAACACCAATGTTCTGTAGCCATTTCAAAAAACGTTCACCACTGTCTTCTTTGTTAGTCCCATATCCTTTACTTCTTTTTCTTTATCAATTACGATGAATAAGACTGTGAATATTCAAATTAACCCCAGTCTGCAATTCTTGCTAGCTATGCCAGCTAATGTGTATGTGTCCAATAATGCACACTAACCTTTGGTTCAAAACTGGCTTTGAGATTCTGCAGTGCAAAGTTCTTACCTGGTAAAAGTTGGGCCAGAAGATGCTGACTGCCACCTCAACTTGCGTCCATGTATGGAAGGCAGGTCCTGAAGAGTTCCACACAGGCAATCCCAAAGGACTACTGTTCTCCTTTACATAGATGTTGAGCTGGCCAGGGCTCGAACCCTCACCACTGGCTCCATAATAGTGGAATATGAGGCAGTGGGTGTCATTCTCCTTCAGCTGTGGAACTATCAGTTGGGCTTTCTGTCCAGGGAACCTTCCAGAAGTGTTCACCATCATGAAGGCCAAACCTACACAAAACAAAGGGCAGATGTAAGACAGCAAGAAGCGCATCAGGTGTGTGTGTACACCCTAGCATCACACTCTCAGTCCTGGAAAAGTTGCACTTTCCTGGCCCAGTGTCACCACAGGACCACACGTAGATACACTCTCAATTCACAGAATTTTCTGAATTCACAAATACACGCTTCTAATGTCTGACTCAAGACACTTGAACCAATCTATCCTCATTTAAATCTTTAATTGATGAGTGATGTGACCATATATCTAACAAAGGCATATCCGTCTTGGTAAGGTTCTCTTTTAATCACATTAACTGCAGTGAGATATCTGAGACTGAGTCACTGAGCAAACTGAAGTAGGTCTTTAAGTGATCCAAACCATGTGCTTTAAAAATCTGTAATGTGTGAACTGTTTGCTTGGCTAGCACCGTTATGAAAAGGACATTAAATAACACAGAGGAACTGTGTCTTCAGAATGGTTAATGAATAACCTCCACATAACATTAATAGCAGCTTTCTCATCCTGGAAACCCAGCTATTGACTCTCAGTGTGTTGACACAGCTCTGAGAGAGAGAGAGAGAGAGAGAGAGAGAGAGAGAGAGAGAGACTCATCAGGCATCATTTCCACACATTTTAAGTGCTCAGCTTGGTATTTTTGTTATGGTACCTGTGACCAGGGCCAGTACTTCTGGCTTATTTCATCTCTTAACACGAGAATATATCCTGGCATTACTCACCTTTAATTTGGCCCTTAAGTACTTAAATCAAACAAAGGAACATAAAAACTGCTTTTCTGACTTATAAAACTGATGTTTCTTACAGAAACTTGTAACAGCCTGAAAAGTCTGCTCTGAGACCCATGCATGCTAGCCTATGGATTCTGTAGTGCTGTACAAATGATAACAGCTGTCATAAAGAATATTCTTGATAGATCATTCAAGGAAGGTTCACATAAGTGAACAGATAACACCATATAGAGGGCTGAAGAACTCCAAATACCTCTCTGAATAAGCGAACATGCACACCCACAACAGTGCTTCGTTGAGATTTAGACTGCTTGCAGAAATAATCACTATCCAACACTACATTTACACGATTCAGCTCTACATTTACACTATTCAGCCATACATTTACACGATTCAGCCCTACATTTACACTATTCAGCCCTACATTTACACTATTCAGCTCTACATTTACATGATTCAGCTCTACATTTACACGATTCAGCCCTACATTTACACTATTCAGCCCTACATTTACACTATTCAGCTCTACATTTACATGATTCAGCTCTACATTTACACTATTCAGCTCTACATTTACACTATTCAGCCATACATTTACACTATTCAGCTCTACATTTACACGATTCAGCTCTACATTTACACTATTCAGCCCTACATTCACACTATTCAGCCATACATTTACACTATTCAGCTCTACATTTACATGATTCAGCTCTACATTTACACGATTCAGCCCTACATTTACACTATTCAGCCCTACATTTACACTATTCAGCTCTACATTTACATGATTCAGCTCTACATTTACACTATTCAGCTCTACATTTACACTATTCAGCCATACATTTACACTATTCAGCTCTACATTTACACGATTCAGCTCTACATTTATATTATTCAGCTCTACATTTACACGATTCAGCTCTACATTTACATTATTCAGCTTTACATTTACACAATTCAGCTCTACATTTACACAATTTAGCTTTACATTTACCTTATTCAGCTCTCCATTTACACTATTCAGCTCTAGATTTACAACATTGTTATTGGTACTTAGCTTTAGGATCTCAAACGTTGCCACTGACAACACCTTTGACCCCAGTGTCATTAAACAAACATGACCATGTCGTTTTACAAGCTTATATTTTACATGGGAGGATGTCTTAGCACCTGTTCTGTTTATAGTGTGGACTGAGATTCATGTCCGAGGGGCCCACAGGCATAGCATGTGAATCAAATTAAAGCAATATTGACCAAATATTTAAGATACACTTTCACAACAGCTTCCACATAGCAAGACACCTGGTCTCTGTTACTCCATTCATTAACGTATAGGATAGTCACGTTTGGACACATCTAGTCTGATATCCATGCTAATAGTGTGGGAAAAGATAAAGTCATGCTGATATAGCACGTCTGTGCTCTTTATGCCAAAACTAGACAAGGATGTCATTACTGAAACTGCTGAGTCTGCTCCGCACTGCTGTTGTCACCTACGGTAATCCCCCACATCTCTTTTGAACCACTGTGGTAATTCCACATCCCTGCATCAGTGCTCTTATTTCACTCTGCTCTTACAAGCGTCCTGATGAGCATATAAAGGCCGTGTGTCCCAGCACCTTTAAAAAAGGTCCGAACGCCCCCCAGCAGCAGGTGCGGGAGGGGCGGGTGCGAGCGAAAGCAGCGCGGTGCGGTGTTTGGCACCCCGCGCAGACGAGAAGCACGGAGCTGGGATGCAGCGGCCAGGTTAGGCCGAGTTAGTCCATTAGTGGCTGGCAGGCAGCCGTGGGGTGAGGGAGGAGGCTGGGGCGCGGAGTGCTGCCGGATCAATAAGACCACAATGCTTTCTGGAGAGCGGCGAGGGGCAAATTGAGGCAGAGAGGCTCCATGCCAGCCCTTGACAATCACCACTCTCTGGGTCAAGGGCCATTACAGAAGCTCTCCTGTCCATCGAGTTCAGGATTATAAAAACTAATCACTCTGCTCTCTGAAGCTTCATGAACAGACGTTCTTAAGCGGCTCTATGAAGCGTATGTGTAAATCTATATGTCTGACTTTCAATGCAAACCGCAGCTAACAGCTTCCGTGCCTTTAATTTATATCCCCTGCAACTGCAATTAGAAGTACATTACAAGAGTGACGTATACACGGCGTGTGTGCGGTTGAAGAATTAACAAACCGTTTGCCAATAATATGCTGTGGTGCACTGTGCTAACAAAGGAGACAATGGCGTAGGAAAAGAAACAGCTGTATGCACCTGTGCTGGCAACACAGCAGCCTGCCAGTCCTGACCGCCCCACGCTGCCCCTGCACCAGAGGTGGGTCACACTCACACCCGGGCCTGCCTCTCTGCTCTGGCGTGGGCTGTACCTGGCCCGAGCATGTCTGGACCTGCTCGCAATGTACATAATGACACCGTTGGTAATTACAGGGGGGTGGGGGTGCTGCGAACAGAGACCCTTACATCAGCGCAGCGGTTCCTGTGTAATAGCTTCAAAAGCACCGCCCAAAACATGGCAACACGCACAACCTTGTCCACTTCTGTTTTCTGGCGTGTGGCTGATTTTGCCAGCTGAGGTGTTAAATCCAACCCCATCCCACCTGCGCGCCTCATTCTTCAGGCAATGTCATCGTTAATCTCCTCTGGCCTCTGAGAATTGCAGGAAGCAGTGATCATTTATAACTAGAGAAACGCAACAACATCTTAGAGAGCCTGAAGGGTTGGGATGAAAATGGAGGGGGGGGGGGGGGGGGGGGGGGGGCGCTTAGTGGAAGAGCAGCTCAGACACCCACATTCAACCACCATAGAGATCATTCATTATAAACAAACATCCCATCATGATCAATCACACAACTTGATTTATATCACTGAACTAATTTAACTACACTTTAATTACTGGCTCCATACATCTGTTTATTACATACTCTCCAGAAACGGAGAGAGAAAGAGCAAATGAGAGTGAGAGGCAGAGAAAAAAGAGAGAGAGAGAGAGAGAGAGAGAGAGAGAGAGAGAAAACTCTTAATTCACTGGCCCTGTACATTTTAACCTGTACATAAAGATTTTACAGAATATTAATGTCTCTGACGCTTCCATGCTCTGATGAAAAAGAGAACGAAACTGAGAATCTCAGGCAAATCTTGGAGCAGAGTCTTAGCATTTTAACCACCAAATAAATCATCCAATATTTAACACTGTCATTTGAAAAATGGTACCTGGTTACAGTTCTACATAGCTCTCTGCCAACATCATTATCCGAATGAAATAAGACGCGCTTCCACATGGAAGAAAAAAAAACCACGTTCTCATTCTTCATTTCTGGATTTATGTCCGTGATGGCTGAAGAATAATACATACGCTTATCCCTATGATACAAATTGTTTTCTAATGTGTTTCACAAGCTGGACATTTATCATCATGTCCAGTCCTTTAGTTCAATATCTGCCAAGGCACTGTCCAAATCTGACAGCCAGTGTCTGTTACGTGATGATCTCCTACGAGCAAGACATGTCCAGACTCCAGCTTTCTGTTTACGAGGGAGTAGGGAGGCGGAGACCCTGCGTAACGCCACCCTAACCTTCTGAAATGCCCAGTGAGGCCACACATCACCTTTCAAGTGCTTCCTACCTTCTGTTCTGCTCCCTTTATCTCCACGCCTGCTTTGACGCTTGCTTTGTTTGTCATATCCAAGTGAACAAAGATGTGCCTTAAGGAGCTATTTGACCTTCACGAGAGGCACATGTATTTTTTATGTGTGCAGATGGCTAAAGTGAAACCCAAGGACGCATCCATAAACTAATACCTCGACTGAGCATAAAACGAAATCTCAAACATACACCTAAGAACTTTCTAAGCTGTGGAAGTGTCTTGGAGAAAACATGCCTACAACGCTTCATTTATCAAATGAGCTGAATTTGTTGATTGATTAGTTGATTATGTATGTCCTAGAGTCCCACTCAACCATCTTCTGATGTCATGTAGCAGGTCCCATATCATGGAGGAAGTATAACCCTCAATGTGAGCCGTCATGCAATAAGGTGAAATAGATTTTCCATCATTGAAATGTTACACATATTTCACATTTATGTAGCATTTTTTGGGCTTACATATGAAGGAACACCTTGGAATGGGAAATGCATTCTCAAGAAAGTAAGTGTGATAAACAAACTGATAAGTGAGTGTGAGAAGCAAACTGAACACGTGATTCACAGTTTAACTGTACTAGTGCTTTTCATCCAGATGTACTTGTCTTCTTGATCAAATTGACCTCCTGTGTTTGGAAAACCTTTGAAAGAGATGGAGACCGCAATGCTCATCTCTCATCTCAAAATGTCAAGCCACCAAACTAGAGTCTTTCCATGCTTTGTCAAACTGAGATTTTTAGTAATTTTAATTTTTTTATCAAACTAGAATAGAATAAATCTAAATACATTCCAGCTTTTGTGTGTGCGTGCCTCGTATCGAACATTCTTCTTCTTAACGCAGCATCTCACTGTTTCCAAATGACACAAAAGATTCACAGCCTGCCACAAAACTGCCACAAAGCCAGCCGGTACACGCTTACAGTCCTCCTCCAAACTACCAGCCATGATGTGATGTATTGAACCACGGGAAATCCGGCTGGCTGGACACGGCTGGCTGTAAAAATTGTGTTATGTAAATGTAATTACGAAATGTAATTACGATAGCAGATGCGGCAGCGCTCCTGGTTTCTTATTGTTTACAGCTGTGTTAATACAGTAGCACTGATGTACTGGCAGCAGGCAACGGAAGCTGTCCCATTGCATTGTGGGGCTTTCTGAGGCTGCCACCGACATGAGGTATGCAGGGAAAAAACGGAAAGAGTGAGAACGGCTGTGTTGCAAAGAATGGAAGTGGCATCAGCAGCCCAGCACACACCTGCCACTTCTGCAGCTCATTAGACTAACGCAAGCACCGCTCCCTCTACACTGTGAATAAAGGAAGCAAACGGGCAGTTATTGGGTGGTGACACGTCACCGTACCTGGATGGGCCGGCGTACAGCCTCTCGTCCAGATGGTGCCATTGGTGTCGTTAACGAGAGCACGGCTTCAGATGGCAAAGTGCTGCAAGTGGCCGTAGGTGAAATCATTAAACATGAGGAGAGGGAAGGAGAGAGGGAAAGAGTGGAGGAGAGGGGAGGAGAGGAGAGGGAAGGAAAAGGGAGGAGAGGGGAGTAGGATACAGAGGGGAGGAGGAGGGAAAGAGAGGGGAGGAGAGGATAGAGAGGAAAGGAAAGGGATAGAGAGGGGAGGAGAGGGAAGGAGAAGGAAGGAGGGGGAGAGGAGAGGGGAGGAAAAGGGAGGAGAGAGACGGAGGTGTATAAAGAGGGGAGGAGTGGGAAAAGGAGGGATGGAGAAGGGAGGAGAGGGGAGGAGGGGAAGGATAGGGATAGAGAGGGGAGGGGAGGGAGGAGAGGGAAGGAGGGAGATGTAGAGTGAAGGAGAGGGGAGGAGAGTGAATGAGAGGGGAGGAGAGAGATGGAGAGGGGAGGAGAGAGCTGATAACACGGAGTGGTGCTCTCATCGTCAAGCAGGGAAATTAGAGGCTGCTGGCGTACATCGCCACGGAGACGGACATGCCAGCCTGGCACTGCCAGGGGAGATCCTGACAGGAGCCGTCCGAGTGAGTGCCCTCATTAGGATGCACCTGCACGTCCTGGCCCCCCAGGCCACGCCCTCCACCCCCACACCTCGCTGCTCAGCGAGGCTGGATGGTGCCACACGGTCAACCAGCCCGCTGCCTCTCGTAAAGAGGACATGCATTTACGTCACGCCATCAAAACAGCCTGGAGTGGCGCTTACAAAGTCGAGGACACTAAAGGAGGACAGAGGTCTGCAGAGCTGAACCGCTCGCTTGGCTCTGACAAGGATCCCAGGGGCCTTGGCCTGAAGGAGAAGAGTCTTTAGTCTTTTGATTTGTACCTGAGAGATTGTGATAGCAGTGCCTCAACATTATCATTTCCCCAGCCGTCAGCTTTAGAAGACATTGATCATTCTTTCACCGGTGATTCCTATCAAACACTCATAGCCTGTTCCTCTCCTCCGCTACGGGAGGGTCCAGGGGGAAAACCCACTTCAGACGCTCACGATGAAGCTCAAAATGGGATGTGAACCAGTGAGTGGAAAAGCAATGAGCCAAATGACCTTTGGCCCCACTTGCATTATTACAACAAACGCATCATTAGGTGAGTGTGGCCCCCCTGTGTCCTGTTCAATGAGAGGCCAAAGCTCAGGTCAGATCTCACAGGTCTCACACCCTCGTGCATTTCACCACTACATGCGTTGAGTAATTTCAGCTGTGCCATGTAATTTTCAGCGCATTCTAAGAGCAAATGGCTTTTAAAAGCACGTGAAGGACTGCTCGCACATTTCCAAAAAGGGCACTACTTTCAAACTGTGCATGTCGCTCACTAATTGGTTTGTGTTATTCTGATGAAAAAAAAAGACTATTCCTGTGCACCCGAGCAGAAGCAGACTAAAACATGTCCATGGTGGTAAAACCACACTGTTTTCTGCACTGCTAGTGCGGCATAGCGGATGAAAGAGCAGTTCAGGTCAGTATAAATATCACTCAGCTCCTTCATGGTTACAATGTTGAAAAGAATTGCAGTAAACCATCTCCAAGGGACAAGAACAATTGCTGAACACTGAAAGGTGATATGGCTTAAAGATTTCTTTGGAGTTCTGCTAGCTAGTTTGGGACTTTCAAAGTAAAGTACACTGTTTTTCAAAACTTACAAACATGGAAGTTAAAATGTGTCAGTTACTGACTCGTGATTGTACTTCATTAATGAATTACGTGTGTCAGAGGTGTCTGAAATTAATCCAGATGTACAAGACAGTGTCATTCTGGTTGTGTGCCAATATTAAAGGTTTCTAAACATAATGTGCAACAAAAGAGGGAACATCTTTTAGCCCCCATTTCCCTGGATTCTAAACAAATGTGGCTCTTTGCATCTGCACCAACAAGTAGATATTAATGGCTTTAATTTCAGGTTAATGGAAGACACTGCTCTGATGCATGTTTACCCAGTGCTGTCTACAAGGTCTCATTCACTGGTGCACTTAAATATTTTAACAGGATACATGATACAAAAGGTTAAATACATGGTAGTGTGCCGGGTGCGTGAGAGAGGAGGTGATACGATAACGCCGGTCGCGTTACACACTCGTCTTGTTGGTTGCGTTCCAGCGGGCTTGTTATTGCGTGTAAACACCTCCCCGTGAGCTAGTGCGATCGGTAATGAGATTTTTCTACTCGGGAGGAGACAGCAGCTTTCACTTAGCACATGGATCAATGACTCTCCATCAGAGAGAAAGAGAGAAAGCATCAGAACAATGTACAACCAATGTGCTGCAAAAGGGACACCGGAGTCCCGTCCCACCATCCCAGAACCACAGGGGAGAAGGAGGGAGAGAGAGACACACTGGTTATGCATGTTCAATATCTATTACACCTACGCAAACCGCTTCATTAGGAACATCGTCTACGTCTGCGGTCCGGAGTCTCGTGTTACGCTTGTTCCTGGCTCGCCACAGCCATGTGAGGTGTCCAACATCACTACGTGTGTAGAAGCAGCTCGGTCAATGTAACACCATTAGGACAACAACATCCATGCTGGGTGAACAACGGTCCGCCACTCAAACGCCAATGAGTTTCCCCTAGACACCCTTTGTGGTGTTTGAGTGGCTGTAACTGTAACGACTGAGGTGGAACAGGCTTTGAGGTGCATCACCCCAGAAATCCTCTTTAAACAGGAGTCATGGCTAATAACACTGGAACTGTGGCCTTTCTTTACATGCTTCCAGTGCACTTTATTATTGTCTACAAATGTACAAGCGAAGTAAGAGCTAATGCACAGATCTCACGCTCACTTTAATACACTGCACACTGGCACCAAAGGTCACTCCAGGAAAACACTTCTAGAGTCAACACAATACACTTTCAAAATAAATGCATTCTGTGTCAGAAATTCATTATTGAGGAACTCCCTAAAATACTTTTGCTGACATCTCTGCTGATTAGATGATTCTGATGTTCTTATGTAAAAATCCTGTTAGTGTATTTTCTCCTAATCTTATTTGTAATAATTAGATTTAAGTGTATTTGGATGACACAAAGCATGTTTGGATTGAAGTGACATCTTAGTGCAAAGGCTGAGGGTCATAATGACCCTAGATCTATAAGGGTCATCAAAGCATGGCACAGTGTGTCACCTGCTGAGACCAGAGCAGTCCAAGAAAACATGGCTGATTGTGTTCACAGAGCATAGCACACACTGGCTCTAATTCAATTGCATTCAGAAAAATCCAGTCTTGAATTTCATTCAGCTGATCAACAGATGATGTCCCCCGTAATCATGGCCAGGTAGAGGTGAACCTGGGTCCGTGGTGTATGTGGTCAGCATGCACTCTCCCTTTCACAAACCCCATTTCATCTAGAGCTCACCACTGCCACCGCAAAAATACACAAAATCAGTAGCATTTCAGTTTCCAAACTCAGCAGCTGCATAACAAACGCCACACTCTCACACACCCGTGCACACACACACACACACACACACACACACACACACACACACACACACACACACACACACACACACACACACACAATGCAGCAGTCTTGTACAATCACGAACATGAACACCCACATGCACACACACACACACACACACACACACACACACACACGCACACGCACGCATATGCACAACCAATTTGGCCCAATGCCCTGGGGGGATGTTGATGAATGCATTTGTTTGGAATTAGATGGGTGTTCTCTTTCCCATTTTCTCATGTTAGGATTAATGGTTGTGAAGAAGCAGCTCTGGACTGGGTGAACGTGTACCAGGGCGTTGCTGGGCCTGCGCTTATTGATTAACCTTCACATGCAAAGTATTGTGTAAATTGAAGCTGGGCTTATTGAAAATGGGATTTGCGTCAGGCCAGGAAGACGAACTGCTGCCACGTACCAGATAGGACTGACCGGACGGCCCGGCCATGGTGGGGGTGCTAAAAGGGGTAATTGAGTTTATGGCTCATTCCAATACAAACCCCTTGTGTAAATATAAACAAGAGCTCTGCTCCTGACCCCCGATAAACCTACCACACCGCATACAGAGAAGGCTGGACAGTCTCTCTGTTGACCTTTACTGCTATCTGGCTCGGGTTCAAAGGGAAACAAACACAGGCTCAGACGAACGGCTCAGCTAATGTTACTCACTTTCCCTGTGAAAGGACGTGGATCAGCAGAGCGACTTTAAACATACGTACTCCGAGTAACATCGATTCGAGCATAGCCTGCTTATTTGATACCAGGTGTTCTTGAGTAATTCATTTTTCTCTCCCACTAATTGCGTTGATCAAACTCAAAAGATTAACAGCCTGGGGAAAATCCCAGCCAGCAGTCATCTGCTCGGCGATTCGTTTGGGTGCCCGTCACATTTGCATGGCTTTGCCTGTTAGCCAGTAGATCTTGCTTGGCAACGACAGTGGGTCCCACCCACTCTTGGGGACCAGCTGCATCTCTGAGCAACTGATTGGCGGCCTTTCTAAGCCCTCTTTATGGAGGCGCCACCATGGGACGCAGGGACGGCTCCAGCTTTGGCTGCTCTCCACATCTCTCAGGCCACCTGTGGCGCGTCTCCGCTCTTTGGCCAGCGGGGGCGCTGTGGCTCCAAGCCTTAACCTGAGGGGCAGCACCCCTCCATCGTATCCCAAAGGCAGGAGGCACGGCTCTCCCCCGAGCACCGCCTACCCCATAGCCGCACCGTCACGTGCGTCCGCACGACTTCGTACACCGTGCTTGTTTATTTTCGTTTTTTCTTCCCCTTTGTCATAAGCGGAGTTCAGAGCCGCCCCCTGATGCATTAGCACAAAGCGGCAGGCCAAGGATCTTGGCTGATGAATAAACACAGGCTAACCTCATTACCACAGTGAGGAACACCACTTACCAACACAATAGCACTGTTGACCGACTGCTTTTAAAATAAGCCCTTTATTGATGGAAGGCAGGCTGATGGATATCGTGGCCATGGTGAGCGTGCACAGGCCGTCAGAGACGTCGTCTCGCACCGTTCCCTGCCTGCCACCCATTAGGGGAGCAGGAAACCATATTCCACAGAGCAGAGACAAACAGCAGTCTAATGAGTCAAAGACAATTTATCCCAGCAAATGTGCTGTAACAAGGACTCCGGTCCATTGCTGCTCTGCCCAGTGTCAATGGGAAGCTGGCGTGCTCTCACAGTAACAAACGTAATTAGGCTAACAGTCTGAAAAAGATGAACTCACAGATCTCTGTGGGGTAGATCAACATGAAACATTTGGGTCATTTCAAAGAAAAAGCCTTTGCTGTTTTAAACCAATGAACATACTATAGTGTGTGTCATAATTTGGCCATGATAATAACACACCTGGAGGTTGTTCTGATCCCGCCATGGTGAGGCTTTTTAACACACCCTATCGTGACTCTTCGCTTTGCTGGTGGAGGAGGACGCTGCGTGTGAAGAATGGCATCATGGCTTCCAGAGGGAGAGATCTTTAAAACCGTGTGAAACCAGAGCTGAGCCTCTATGCATTAAATGAAATAGCTGCTTATTAGACATGACCCCTATTAAGGCCTTTCTGATGAAGCCTCCATGGAGTTGGGATTCTGACGGCCTGTGGATGGATAGTGTACACTTTCCTCTCATTAACACCGTTAATACAGCGTTAATACTACATTAATACTGTGTTAATACTGTGCTAATACTGCATTAATTCTGCATTAATACTGCATTAATACTGCCTTAATGCAGCTTCACTACCTTCTCCATATCGTCGTGAGCTGGGCAGCATTAGGGCCATGAGAAGGAATTTGCACTCCTACTCTATGGTTCAGTACTTTTAAGTGAGGATATGCATGGTATGTCCAGGGTCTAATAAAACATTCGCACTTTGCCAGTAGTCTGGGGCTCTGATGTAATTTGCCATAATGGCAGCCGTGGTCATTATTCTGACCACTCTGCATTGCTGATCCTTTAAATAATCTCTGTGCTTCTCTCCAGATGAAGAGCTTTCTCCACACTCCCACCATCCTGTATTGTGCTTTATATCTCCTACTCCTTCTTCTGTTGCTCACACACACACACACACACACACACACACACACACACACACACACACACACACACACACACACACACACACACACCAAGTTTTGTCTAGTGATAAGGCCTCTGGAGTTCAGATTAAGGGAAGGGGACCATGTTCTTTAAAGTGCAGCGAGAAAAGACATCTCAATAGCTTAATTTCCTGAGATTTCTCTGCTGCCTTTAGTCCTCTTCAGATGTTAATGAGGTTGGAGTGGTGGCCGGGCGCTCTGAGCTCCTGCTCGCCCTCTTTATGTGCACCAGCTCCTCATCTGTACAACCTGCTCCTTCAGCACGTTGGCAAAACGCTTAGTGTAAAGATGGGAGAGCAGTTTCAAATGAGGATGAACAGGAGATGTGTACATGCACACATACACACACACACACACCTCACACCTCACACACACAAACACACCTCTCTCGCACACACACCTTTCACACACAAACACACACACAAATTATGATGAACAGAGTATGTGTATTCAAATGCACACACACACACACACACACACACAAACACACATACACAGACACACAAAGACACACACACACACACACACACACACACACACACACACACACACACACACACACACACAGTTCTCCTACTACTGTGTAGTTCTCCTCAATAGCCAACATGACAAATCATCAGGCACTATATATTTTCTATATATTTTGAGGGATACATAATGAGTCCTTGTGTGGACGGAGCTCTTTGCTCTTGTGCTCTTTGCTCTTGTCTTACACTGTTGTGTTATTTGCACTATGTGTATTCCAATGTCCACATCATTGACCTGCTCCTGTGTGCGGCTCCACACACGACAAGAGACGTGCGGTTCCTTCCTACCACACACTCGTAGAAGACAGCCATGACAAGAAGCTGATAGGACCCGAGTTCTCTAAAAGATCAACTTATCCAGGAGTCTCTGCTGGGAAAGTGACATCCGACAGGCTAAATGACACCATGTCCCTCCAACGGAAAATATCTTGCACATGAAGATATTGAGGCATTTTAGCCCTTTGTGTGTGAATAGCTCATTGGCATCTCTTTTATTTTCAGTATGAGTCAATTCTCTGCTGTTTGAATGTGTTTTTTTCCTGCAGCTGTTTGATTGTGTGACGAGTTTCTTCTTGCCCAGGTGGCCCAACACCCTACTCGGCTCTTTGTGGAATGGCTTCCGTGGATTGTGTGAACTTCTGCTGCCAAGATTCAGGGATGTGCCATCTGCTTCCTCTGAGGCGAGCGGATCACTCCACACACTGGAGGTGCAGCAGCGTGTGGATGTGGGGGAGAAGAATGCACATGTGAGAAGTGTTTCCCCTCCTCCAGCCCTGGGGGTAGAACTTGTGGTGTTTTCGGGCTCCCTCCCAACGGTCTTCCCCTGTTTCCAGTGTAAACAGATAAGTGGTGCTGAGAGGATCCAGCCCAGGCAGGAAGGAAGGCCGGCCCATGACACACAGAGCGCCTACCAACCAGACCCAGTGTGCCTAGAGGCAAAGGGGCATCCTGCCCAACCGGTCCTGCTGGTGGACCTCACAGTGGCCAGCACAGGGTTCCCCTTCCCCTCGTAGCACAGGGCAGAACTCTCCTACACAGCTGCTTTACTCCCGCTCTCTCTCTACACACACACACACACACACACACACACACACACACACACACACACACACACACACACACACACACACACACACACACACACAAACACACACACACACAAACACACAATCACACTGCACTGTGCCTGTAGCCCTTGCTTGGACTTCAGCTGGAGCAGACCTCCTCCACTGGCTCCTCCATCCCTCCTCCATCACTTCTCCATCCCTCCTCCATCACTCCTGTCTTAGAAATTCTGAAACCCTTCAATGGTGAGTACAAAATAAGTCAGAAGCAGTTGGGTTAGATAATAAGTACAATGATTTATTTAAACATAGACATAGATTAAACCCTTGAGATCTCCGTTACAAACACCCAAGTGTCAGTCACAGAGAGAGCTAATTCCCCATTCCGAACTCTCATCCTTTATACCCTTGATCATCAATACACACGGTGTCCACGAGGTGAACACGCGGTTATTAACTAAATATGATTGGACAAAGTAAGGAGTGATTAACTCTGATTTGACAGATGCATATGATGCGTGCCCCCTCCCTGCTCAGCATCCTCGTGATGGCATGGCAGACTGAGTGTCGCCGTAGTCCTTTCCAAGCTGAGATTATGCGTCTCCAGCGAGGTCAGTTTAGGAACACCAGAGGAACATCAGATTAAATGTCCCAGACAGGCACACATAAACACATCTCTGAGGCCTACTGAAGCCACCAGAATGGCTTCAGTGGCATGATTAACACACATATGTAAAAACCTTATTTCTAATGTGTTTAACGTATAGTAAGAAAGCCTGATCTAAATGGAAATCACCAAATTTCCATCACACTCCTCCATCACTCCTCCATCACTCCTCCATCCCTCCTCCATCACTCCTCCATCACTCCTCCATCACTCTTCCATCCCTCCTCCATCACTCCTCCATCACTCCTCCATCACTCCTCCATCCCTCCTCCATCACTCCTCCATCACTCCTCCATCACTTCTCCATCCCTCCTCCATCACTCCTCCATCACTCCTCCATCACGCCCTTCCACACGCAGCTCTCTGCACTCCACACCAACTCAGGGCTGCTGTGTCTTTTGTATTTGATTCTGACATGGCTTCAGGCCCTCCTGCCTCCTCTTTACCTCGCCCAGACTAAGTTGATCATTCAGAGATGGATCTCTCACACGCGCACACACACACACACACACTCACACACACACTCACACACACACACACACACACACACACACACACACACACACACACACACTCACACACACACACACACACACACAAACTCTCTGCAACCTGAGAGCACATGACTATAAAAACAGAGGAAGTGTGAGGCACACCCCCCCACCATCACCCCACACCCCCCCCCCCCCCTTTCCTCTCATCTGTCGGCTATTCTTCAGGCTCATCCTCCTTCCGCCCGCCGGTAACGAGACAGCTCCTCCGACCGCTGACGACGCGCGAGCATCTCGGCCGCTTGCTTCCAACTCGCAGCTCCGATCCATCATTGTCTGATTAAGTGCTAAACGCAGAATTACGGCGGGTAATTGTGGCGCTGCACGTAACGGGAGCGCGCGATGGTGCGGAGGCCAGCTGTGTCGGCCGGCCCGTCTGGAGCGCCACCTCGTTACTGCCGTCTGATGAAAGCCTCTCGTTTCAGGCTGCACTCATTAGCGTTAAAACAGTCCCACTCTTCAAAGTGACTACAAATAACTGCTTCAGGTTGATCCCACTCACATATGTGGTGTACCAAATCAAAGAGAGTAAAGGGAAAAGACATGTGCTCAGATCAGTCCAGGTATTCTTTTGTTCACCTAAGCATAATTATGCAGACCTTGGAATAATAATGATATGACAGTGATATTCAATAAAGTCCCAACATTACGGGGGGAATTACTGTGGCTCTGCTGTTGGACTAGCAGTCTATTTAAATTTTAAATCATTGTGTTGATATGATATAAAGTGTGGTCTAATGAGTCTAAGTATTTAATTGCATATGAGCATTTAAGAATCTTCTGTACACTAGAATTCACTCTTTTTCAGATTTCCCAATGTGTGTTGTGGTAAAACCTCCACCTCTACATCTACATGTTGTAAATCTTGACATACTTACATGCCTACATTCTAGACAGTATTCATAATGTACAACCCCCTCCCTGTTGCCCTGTAGCCCTGATGTCCTGACTCCCTGTTGTCCTGTAGCCCTGATGTCCTGACTCCACGTCGCCCTGTAGCCCTGATGTCCTGACTCCGTCGCCCTGATGTCCTGACTCCCTGTTGTCCTGTAGCCCTGATGTCCTGACTCCACGTCGCCCTGTAGCCCTGATGTCCTGACTCCCTGTTGCCCTGTAGCCCTGATGTCCTGACTCCCTGTTGCCCTGTAGCCCTGATGTCCTGACTCCCTGTTGCCCTGTAGCCCTGATGTCCTGACTCCCTGTTACCCTGTAGCCCTGATGTCCTGACTCCCTGTTGCCCTGTAGCCCTGATGTCCTGACGAGTCACTGCTCTGGTCCACAGGTGAAATGTTAGTAACTACAACCTCAAACCCCTGAAACTCCACAGCTGCACTTTGCACATAATGCAGTGACACGGAGGAACCATCAATTATTCAATTACGCTTGTTCTAATATGGTAGAAGAATGTCTGACTGTACTGAAGGTAATCCCTATTCACCCAGCAGGGACATGTACACAATACCCCCCCCCCCCCCCCCACACACACACACACACACCGGTAGCCTGTTAGATGTAATGCATGTGGTGTTTGTTTTGTCTAGTGTTGCACATGTTCACTGGGTTCTGTGCCACACCCACCCAGGCCGTGTGTGTTGTGCCTCACTGAACACACCACCTGTGTGTTACGGAGGTCTTATGTGGCTCTGGTGTGGTCTTTCTCTGGTTCTCTTTAGGGCATGTTCATGTTTGACCTGCCCTTCAGTCTTCTTCTCATTCCTTGAAATCAATTCAATGTATCAGTGGACAGAAATTAAATTCATTTAATTTATGTTATGATACAATTTGCATCATTGTGAAACTTCTATTGGCTGCACTCCATATTTCATCACCCCCCCCGTGTGTAACTGATCATTTAACAACTTGCATGAATCTCTCCATCTCTCTCTTGCTCTCTCTCTCTCTCTCACACACACACACAACACACACACACACACACACAAAACAAACACAAAGGCACACAGAGCATCCTACTGTTAAATATGTTATGTTCCTGGAGGGCCCTGGTTTAATATTGGAGAAATGTTCTCTTTTGTTGATTTGATGAAACATAATGAGTACGTGATGTGGATCCTGACCAAGACGCTCTGTGTCTCTGACTATACGCCACAGTGGCCACAGTGATTCAGGGTGGATGTGACCCGGCAACCAATCAGCACTTAATGTGGGACTGAGCGCGGGATCGAACGCGGGACTGAGCGCGGGACTAAGGTGGTCCAGCACGCTCATTACAGTTCCACTGTGGCTCAGCTGGCCACTCAGACGGCAGGACCGCATGCATGCTAAAGCAAAGCCCCCACCTGCCTGCTGCACGCGGCCATGGGACCTCAGCCACCATCACAACAGCCACAAATGGATAAAATGGCTTAACGAGATATTTTAATGAATACAGTGAAAAGCATGTTAAAAGTAAAGGGGGAGGGGTGAAATGCAGCCGGGCTCTGAACACAGATGTTTACCCATTCAGCTCTGAACACCGATGTTTACCCATTCAGCTCTGAACACCGATGTTTACCCATTCAGCTCTGAACACCGATGTGTACCCATTCAGCTCTGAACACCGATGTTTACCCATTCAACTCTGAACACCGATGTTTACCCATTCAGCTCTGAACACCGATGTTTACCCATTCAGCTCTGAACACCGATGTTTACCCATTCAACTCTGAACACCGATGTTTACCCATTCAGCTCTGAACACCGATGTTTACCCATTCAGCTCTGAACACCAATGTGTACCCATTCAGCTCTGAACACCGATGTGTACCCATTCAGTTCTGAACACCGATGTTTACCCATTCAGCTCTGAACACCAATGTGTACCCATTCAGTTCTGAACACCGATGTTTACCCATTCAGCTCTGAACACCGATGTTTACCCATTCAACTCTGAACACCGATGTTTACCCATTCAGCTCTGAACACCGATGTTTACCCATTCAGCTCTGAACACCGATGTGTACCCATTCAGCTCTGAACACCGATGTTTACCCATTCAGCTCTGAACACCGATGTTTACCCATTCAGTTCTGAACACCGATGTTTACCCATTCAGTTCTGAACATCGAGGTTTACCCATTCAGGTCTGAACACCGATGTGTACCCATTCAGCTCTGAACACCGATGTTTACCCATTCAGTTCTGAACACCGATGTTTACCCATTCAGTTCTGAGCTGAAATTCTCCCAGAGCCTAAAAGCTGGTGAAACTGAACAGCCTGCTGGCAGCGCCCCACTCCCCATCGGCGGGTTTGGACCGCACGCGCAAACTAGAAAATCTGACAAATTTACCGTGTCTCACAGGTCCTGACTGCATGAGACTGAGCACATGCTGCACACACACACACACACACACACACACACACACGCACACACACACATGCACACGCAGACACACACACACACACAAACACACACACACACACACACACACACATGCACACGCAGACACACACACACACACACACACAAACACACACACACACACATGCGCATATACACTCACACACGTACTCACACACACACGCACACACACACATATGCACAAGCATTAGAAACACTTTAGCTCATTTCTGAAATTCTCTTTATATTCTGTGAACACAGAAAGTCTGAAGATGATAACTGTGCTACTTTATTTAACTTGGCACAATTACCATGGGAAACAGCATCATCTCTGACAGAATGATGAAATTACAGATTTGAACTGCACATGAGATTTACACTTAGTCTGAGATTGTGTGTCTAAGAAAATGTTCTTTCAGCCTCAGTTTTCTCGCTTAAAGACGCAAATAAGGGCATTCACGACGGACGATAACGGTGACACTGCTCATCATCATGCAATGCCTCCTGTCCTTTTAGCTCCGGGGCATGAATGACCATTTTATAGTCTGATTTTGGAGACTGAAAGAGACAGAGAAAGGCTTCCAAAATATTTGGAGTGTGGGGCACGAGTAAGGGGTGTGTCTTCTCTCCTGGATCTCTTTGCTTCATCATTGCCATGGAGACGCCTTTGAGCCTCATGAAAAGCTCTGATGATGCATGTTGTTTAGTGTATTGTTAGGAGACCTTTCATGTTCCAGATGCTGTCATAGATTTAGCAAAGCTGAGAAGCTGCTTTTTGAGAAGTCTAATTTTGACAATTTGCTCCATTCTTCACACATGGAGTTCTTCACATCTAATTTTTATGTTCGATATTCATCTATATATTCATTTTTATATAATATTTTTTATATTTTTGTACTGTATTTACCAAAAAGAAAAAAGAAGCTCAAATCAAATCATGTCCCTTAAGATGAATTGCTTGCGTGTGCGTTTTAGCTCCTCCCCCAGCTATAACCCGGCCCATCTTGGCAGCCTCCTCACTCGTGCTCTGCCGACACTGCTCACCCCGAGTCCCAGATCAAATCAAAACACTGACCCACCTTCCCTGAATCCAAATTACAGAGTCGGTCCTGATGGGCAAAGGTTTCTATGCGGAGCCCATCAGGCCCAAACTTTATCGTCTCGTCTGCTATACGTCGCTGCTGTTTGTGGGGTCGCTACGCCATTAGCCGTGGCGCTGGGCCGCCAAGCCCGTGTCTCAGAGCCCGCTTGCTCTTCTGATGCGGAGCTCGTCTTGCGAGGAGGGTGACTTTGACCCAGCGTTACAAAACGACACGAGATAGGGCGTGCTTGGTTAGCGACATACGCAAGGGAGGAGAGAACGGCGTCATGGTTAACTAACACAGCACAGACAGGCAGGCAAGGCCGGGGGTACCGAGGCCCCACAGGGCGCCCGCTGCACTATCAGTGTTTGTGTGCATGGAATTAGTGGGATGGGTTTTAATTACTGCCATGTGTGCGCTGATAGGTGGCTCTGTAATCAAAAGGCTGGGCCTGTGGCATCAGCGCGAATTAATCTGCTCCCCCCTGACCGACAGGCAGTTTTCAAAGCAACCGACGTGATGCAGGGTTTGCACAGTCATGCGGCCGCTCTGATAACAGGCCTCGACACGGGAAATTAACCCGAAGTTCCCAGCATCCGGCGGAGCGGCCGCGCAAATAGGGTTTTAATGTTGCACACAAGAGGCAATGATACAGTGTTCGGGTCCAGTATCCCCAGGATAGATGGCTTAATATAATTCCAATAAGACGATATCATGGAGTAAAAACACGATTAGCTATGCTCACTTGATCAAATTAGAAAAAGTTTACTTATAGTCTGAATGTTCCGTGTAGTTATCCACCAACTCAAGTCAACAAACTCCCACTTTGGTTTCAGATAAACATGACGAATGTGCATTCGCATTTTTCTGTTTTTGCACCGTTTGTCCAAAGTGCAGATGAAAAGTCCTGGATCCAGCCGCCCAGTCACCATGGCATATCTACCTGTACCTGTCACCTCAGGGAAACACACATGCAATCAGGTAGTACCCTTTTCACACTGATGGGATTGAGGGTGTGGGGGGGGGGGGGGGTTTCAACCATTTACCACCAATAGGGAAGAAGTTGAACTGATCCAGGCACGGTATAAAAGGGCAGAGGTACAAACAAGGGCACTCTCTCTTGTCTAGCCAACAATTAAGGACCAGGTTACTGCAGTTCACACATAATGAGGTATTATGACATTATGTAAGGCTATTGCTGGCTCTTTGGTTTCAGAGTGTTCCATTTCAGTCAGCCATTTGGTTTGCAATAATAACTCCTGAGGGGACAATACAGGAGCAGCTCCAACTGAATCATTTACAGATGCACAGCGTCTACAACTGACAGTGGCTATGTCATTATGAGAGGCAGACAGTGCAGTTTTGCACCTTCTGTCCCTAATCAGGGTGCCATATACAGACCAAACACTGTATACATTTTCTCAGGCTTCAGGTGTTCGTTTCCAGTTCGTTTTTGGTTCTTCCATTCAGAATGAAAAAGCATCATGCACACAAAGGTGTAGCTAGTCTGATATCAGTGCTCTGACCCTCACTTAGACACTGTCCAATACAAAACAGTGTGTGCGTCTGCATGGAGACATCCTGGTATATCTCTGAGAGAACAGCTCTCTGCTCCTCCACCTGAGCTAATGTAATAAAACCATAAATGGCAGTGTTAGCATGGCAGATGTCGGTTATATGGCTCCTGGAAGGAAGGTCTTTAATCACAGGGGGGGAATAACCAGCAGTGTGTTCTTTTGTGGATGTGTGTATGTATGTGTCACTGTGTGTGTGTGTGTGTGTGTGTGTGTGTGTGTGTGTGTGTGTGTGTGTGTGTGTGTGTGTGTGTGTGTGTGTGTGTGTGTGTGTGTGTGTGTGTGTGTGTGTGTGTCTGGTGTGAATCAGCTTCTGTGAATGCTGTGCACGCACTGTGCCATGACCTGCTGTAATGTAATAAAGTCATCCTTATTCACTCACCGCTCCCAATTACCCCCCGCAGCCCCTGTGTTGGGTATCGTGTCATCTCCTTTGGGGGGGGTGTCTCACCTCCCACACCCTTCCGTCTCCCTTTCCCTGCTCTACATGATCTGTGCTGAAACCTTGCCATGAGCCAAGTTACTGCCTTGACCAACATTGTACAAGCAATTAGCTGCCCCACCCAGCCCATCTGGGGTGAGTCTGGGAGACAGAGGGACTCCCAGAGAGATTCAGACAGAGCCTCCCAGAAGATTAAGATAAAGGGACAGAGAGGAAGAGAGAGCCTGTGACAAATGCCTGGACTTATCTGATTACCTCTGCTGCAACAGCTGGACAGAGGTCACACACACTGACTCATGTCAGATGTGTGTGTGCTGCCGGTCTCTAAGGAGAGGACTATCAGATTAGACAAGGGAAGCTTTCAGTAACTGTGAAACACTGATAAAATCTTTGGGAATTTTCAGAGTTTTGACATCCTGCTTCCAACAATAAGAGTAAGAGTGAGAACTCCGCTGTACGTTCCAGATATGAACGTGAATATTAGCTTTTGTTTTGGAAGTAGAAGTGAACATTTTGTCGTTTCGTTTCATTATGACCTGAAAAATGTCTATCAGCATTTTTTAACCAGTGTAAAGAATCCAGGAGACTACAACATGCCTTTCAATGACCCTGACTGTGCTAGCGTCCTCCCAGGGAAACTGGCCAACACACAAATAGAACAGGAATTCACGTGCAGGTTAAATGACAAACATGACACACAAATGGTCAACATCAAAACGTATCTGTCTATATATATTTATATCTGAATCTATTTAAATATCTGACAAGCGCATCACTGTCGTGCGGCTCGTGCGAGGTGCACTGCTGTCCTCCTGCCTAGTGAATGGCCAGCTCCGCGTGGCCAGCTACAACGTGCTTGTACTTGGCCAGCTCCGCGTGGAGTTTGCAAAGGTCGATGACACAAAGCCCAGCCTTGCACCATCGTTATCGTGCAGCCCACATAAAAGGCCCACTGTGGTGGCCTGATGAACTGCAACTTTTGCTTTATTTACTCACGAACAGCTGCACTCGCCGTGATAACGCGCCATAGTTGAAATATTAATAAGCGTGCGGTCCCAGGCTAAGCGCTGCTACTCCGCACTGCCCTTAGCCGTTTAACGCCACCTTGTGTGTAAGCCCCATGTCTCCTGGCTAGGTATCAGAGATTTGTTCCGTGGTGTTGCTGCCATTTTGCCATACGCTTGAATTATAAGTGTTTAGGAAACATTCAGAATGTAAGTGCTGAGCATCAAGCCATCTCGCTGTGACACATGGACTGTGCCTCCACACTCCTACACACATATAGAGCAGCTGAGGAAGTCAGGCTGTAATCTCCTGTAATTTTGACACAATATTAATAGGTATTTGTGTCAATATGTATTCAGATTATCACAGGGGTGGTGGGGGGAACTATATTAATCAATCTGGAACATTAATATTAGGCTTAAAGTGATATGACCTTGAATTTGTCATTACAGAGCACTTCAGCATGTGCGTGTCCTCATTTAGTACAGTGCTCATGCCCTGTGAGGTATGATACTGATGACACAACTAAAAGCAGAGCTACAACCAAAACGAACAACCCCAAAAAGCTCCCTGAAGGATGGTGAATGCTGCTTTCTGACATTCGGTTATGGTGTATGTGTCTTGACATTCCTCCCACAGCCCTGACTCTTTTTCCTTATGCAATCAGACAGTGCCTTCACTGAAAAAGCCTTTTCTCTGTGTCATTTCAGGGAAGATGTATTAAATACAGATTAGTGGTTTTTTCTGTAACTAACTGGAGTGATGATGGCTGTATCAAGGGTTTAGTGCTCTCTGGGTAAGGTGTGGTCTCGTGGCGAGGACACTGTCACTTTTAGCTAATGTTGATATGATAGAGTAGCCTAGTGTGATAGGGTCAAACCGTATGTGTGTGGTTATAAGACGCATGTCATATAACTAGGAGGAATACATTTAATTCAGGGACAGATTTACCCTGATCGGATCTGCTAAATGCACTATATAATAAATGTGAAGAAGCCAGAATACCTCAAGATGGATTGCATAAAGCATCCTGGTACGCCTGCCATTTTAGGTGTTGAACATGATTACACATATTCTATCATTAGTTACAGATAATAAAGTTAATAGTGTTTCATCTTTAATTATTGACTATATTTCCCCATGACTATTTATAATGACATTATCCAAATGTCAAGAGTAAAGCAAATATGAAATAGCAGGAAACTGCTCGTGCTCTTGCCTATGAGGGAGAACTGGGTCTGAGAGCACAACCATAGCTAGTGTACCTTACATGGCCATAGCAGGGTTGCCAACTTTTGAAGATCGCTTCACAGGGGGGCGAACGTAATATGGACACAAATTACTTGTTATATCAAGCCAGTGGTTGGTGCCAGAGCAAACTAGTAACTCATTGAATCATATATGTGGATCAGAGGTAAATAAACAATTTTTTTTTTTTTTTTTTTTTGGCGTGAGATATCGGAAGTGTGGCGTGAGAGCGTGTGAAAACGGTCAAATGCGTGTGTCTCTTAACATATTTTACATGGCCTCAGTTAGCCTAGCTTACAGAGTCATAGCTAGTATATCTTACAGATCCATGGCTGTTGCAGTTTACAGGACAATGTATAGCATATCTTACAGGGTCATAGTTAGCGTATTTTACAAGGCCATAGCAAGTGTAGCTTATGGGGCCATAGCTAACATAATTTACAGGGCCACAAATAGCATAGTGTACGGGGCCATAGCAAGTGTAGCAGGGTCATAGTTAGCGTATTTTACAAGGCCATAGCTAGCACAACTTACAGGGCCATAGCTAAAGTAGCTTACAGGGCCAGCGTTTCTTACTGACTAGCTGAGCTCTAGGCTTTCAAAGTGTTATGCAAGGATAGAACAGTACACCAGCCACATTAGCAAGGGAGAGATTTTTCACTGAGGTTGGATTCTGCACACACATATTACTTTCCATAAGCAGAGTTATCTCATGGTAACACACCAGTACATAGAGAAATGTATGAACATGTACAAGTACTCTCCAGTGGGCTGCTTAACCGAAGCATTTCCTCTCTCTGGGATGAGGAATTGTGGACTGATAGGTGAAGGTGGGATATATGTGCTCGTCTTGCTGATAAATGTTTGCTGAACCAAAAATTCTCCCTTCCTTGGTGAGATGCCATTTATCTACAGTATGAGTGCAAGGCTATTCGGCGAGACCGAGAGAGCGCTTTGCCTCGCCTTGCCTCACTCCACCGTGATCTCATCACCTCACTCCATCCTGGACTCATCGCCTCCTTGCTAACACATCTCACGAGCAGGGCAGAGGAAAGCAGGGCAGACGCGTGTACGGTACAGATGGGTGTTGAAGACATAAGAGAAGCACAGGCAAGCGTGACAGACACAAGCACAACAGACATAAGGGCAGCACAGAAGACCACAACACAGACGAGCGCCACACAGATGAACTTGGCACGGCCGGGTGTGGAAGACATAACGAGCGTGTCAGACACAAGCACGTTCCTATCGGATGTAACGCACAAACCAAAAACCTAATAAACTGGTAGCCTCTGCACTCAAACTTTTTAGTGAAAACAGATAGCAAGTTTTTACTGGAGATTATTCATCAATATAAAAGCCCTAATGGACTGAAATTGTGTTAGACGTCCCTGGACAATATGGACTCTAAAACCCATATACTTTCCAGCACCTCTTATAACATTACAGGCTTAACACAAACACCTCTGAGCCAGCTTGTACTGTTAAAAAAAAGTGTTGAAGATTTATGGCACTCTTAGCACCTTACGCTAGCACGGCGGGACATGTATGGGGAGAGACTCTACAGGAAGCTTGGCAAGCAATTGCAGTAGTTTTCACCTGTTGGGAGAGTAGTCTAAGAATGCTCTCATGTGTCGGGCACAACACCACCATGGTAACCTGATCCCAACACCACACCCAGAGCAGCTCTGACGGGCCCAGTGGAGTGACCTCATCAAAAAGAGACAGGGCTGTGAGCTCGGGTTGAGAGACAGACAAAGCCCCCTAAGCTTTGGGTCAGGGAGGGTGAGTGGAGAGACAGCTCTCCACGGTGACTCGCTGGAGCAGAGGAACACATGCTGCTTCAGACTGCCACCCCTTTAATGGGAAAAGGTTAGAGGGCACGGGGAAACCAGGGCACGTTTCTGGGCACTGGGCGTCTTGCTCTGTTTCTCCCCCGTGGTCTGCGGCCCACATTCCCAAGCAGGGTCATTTGATTTATACTGTGGCCAGGGGGCATGCTATCATCAAGAAACTAATGAGAAATGAAAGAACCCCAGAATACTCTGTCCTCTCTTCGAAGAGGGTGCTATCCCCGGGAAGGGAGGGGCACCGTGCCTGCCGATGCCGTTTCTGGTTGAGCTGGGCCATTCACAATAGTGGAACTTATACTAGAGCCGGTTCTCCTAGACCTGCCTGACACCCACCAAATGAAAAAGACCAATGTATCTTAGAAGAGCCCTGAGCCCCCAGCAGTGCAATAGAATGAAATAGATAAGGCCTGTCATATATATTGGGGGGGATGAACTATTTCAGACCGACTTGTCACGCTTATATGAGCTTGAGGTATTGATTACCACCAAAAACCACTTTCGTTATGTTGCCATGGCATTTCGTGGTGAGAGTGGGTGGGGAGCGGCAGTGAGGATCGTCATGGTCACTGAATCCCTGGAATGAGGAAGGAGCCTCCACTCTGTGCTGCCCGCGTCTCCTGAACCATGAGGTATTAAGTGAGCGGAGGCGTGCGGAAGGGTGGCAGCGTGGCTAATTGTGCCCGGTCCAGCTAATCGGGGAGCGCCACCGGCCAGAGCGCCACGCTGAGAAAGCGCCGTCACATTTGGATGCAGATCCTCTTTCGGTGGGGAGTCAATTAAATGCATGGAGCAGCGCGAGCGTGTAGGCCGGCCACCCTGCGCCGGTCTGGGCTTTAACCTTCCCCAGCCTCCTGCCAGCCAAACATAAATCAATTTCAGCGCAAAGGTAAACACTTCCCCTGTGTTAAGCTCCTCTCCTCCCCTCCTCCTCCTCCTCTTCCTCTTTGGTGTCAGGTCATTTCTCCGTGAGCCAGTGGTACGTGCCCACGGAGGCGAGATGAAATTAGCCGAGTCCTACCGATTAATTCTGCTGCCACCGTGGCGGTAAGAAGCGCGTAGCTGCCGCTAGCGCGTGGTTAGGCGTGGGGTTTAAGAGACAGCAGTGCTGCCCCATCTAATGGCCAAGTTTATTAGGGTGTGACAAAGCGGATGGCGGAGGCGTGTCCGGGCGTGGGCTAGACCGCACGCTGCCAGAGAGTCCGGGAACATGCACCCTACGAATGTGTTCCATGGCACTGTGTGGTGATTCACGCACGCTTTTACCCACTGGGCCCTCTAAAAGAATAAAGCTAATTAATACTGCAATACAATATACTCCAGAGTATCATGTGAATGAGTGACAATTAGGATTCAGGGATTCATATTATTGACAGGATGTGTGCAAATTGCCATCGGTTGTCTCAAGCTGTGGAGAAGTCATCACCTCCAGACAAGTGGGGGAGGGGCACTCAGGACAGTGGCAGCCCCAGCGTCATTCATCACGACTGCCACAACAACAGCCACCATCCCCCACAATGCTAATGAATTACACACCTAACAAAGCAGGCTGATGGTCCCCAGCCACTGGGATGGGGTGAGCAGTAGCAGGGCACCAGGGCGTGGATCACGTGGCCCTTTCAGGCCTCCACTCTAATGGATTCTCCAGCTGCTAGCGAGAAGGTGTGGCAGCGAAGACGTAGTAATCAGGGACCGAGGGTCACAGGCACCATACTTCCCTCAGTGGGAAAGATTGTCGGTGTGAAGGTGCAGTGTGAGCGGTGATGGTGAGTGGCGACTGACCTGCTGGTAGCCATGGCTCTGGCGATGGCCTCTGCTTCGTGTTCACCTGCTCCCAGTCAAAGTCGTCATCTTTGCCTTGGATGTAGCCGCAGTCAGTGTAGGGCCTCTCGAAGTTGCAGTCACCTGCAGTGAGGGGAAGAGACAGAGAGTGAGTGTTGATTGGCTGGAAGCAGTGCTCTACAGAGAGAGAGAGTGCTCAGTTCTAATGGGAGAGTCTTCATCAATCTCTGTCAGCAGGACGAAGTCCACCAGCGTTCAAACACCGAGGCCCTGTCGCCATGGAGTATTAATGCCACATAAGCAGCAATTAATCTAATTTCCTCTCCGCAGGTTCCAGCATATATAATCGCTGCTTGCTGGCCTGACTTCATCTCTCAGTCAGAACGCCGTTGCGCAGTGATTTGACGCACACAGGGCGAAGGACCTTCTCGCCTGCTTGGGGTTTCCAGCTGTACGGCTACAGTTGCCCAGGATCCCAGGACGTGTTTGCACACCTGTCCTCTCACTCATAACAGAGCATGACAATACCAGCAGTGGTGTAATCCCTTTGTCCTCTCAGGTTTGTCTTTGACGTCCGACGACGGACCAGTACACAATAATGTCAATTTACGTTTTCTCGGAGAAATACGAATGCGCCCGTATAATTGGGCGTTTTGACGCGCGTCTCGGTCGGCTATGCGGTACGCGGCGCCCTCCGCGTTAAAAGCAGCAGAAGAATGCAGGCTGGTTACGGTTGGCTTTGGCTTCAATCACATTTTCATCTCATAAACATGTGGCGAGGGGCACAACAGAGAGGTGCGAGGAGACGGTGCGCCGCAGCGCCCGAGAGGGCTGCTCAAATATTGTTCCAAACTCAGCGTGACACTCTGCGAATTGGACGGAGGATTTGAAGCAGCAGCATCAACATTTCTCCCTGGAAGGCACCGCATTTTTTCCCCCCATATAGTCGTATCTTCATGAAATGCAAAAATAAATCCTTTTTTCCACCTTTGCTCTGAATATACCCAGGAGCGGTACACCACATCTTGTTTATCCTCCTTCTTTCTGCTTAATGTTACAATTCCTTGAGAATAACACAGATAAATATGCTTAGAGGTCCCACAGGCTTTGACACCTTGTCAAAGTTTGAATGTAATCATGGTGAGATGCATGTAATTCAAGCACTTGTTTGGGGAGAAAGCTGTCATCACCCGCGTCTGCCTGGGCGACAACACAACTACTCTCTCACATCTCTGCTTTTTTATTGTGACAGCGCTGACTGTTTTTTCCCCAAAGTGAAAGACAGAACATTTTCCAGGATCAGCTACTTCCTGAACAAATATCAGTTCTCATCCTTTAGCAAATCACATTAGGTCAGACGGTCGGATTACCATGACAGTATTTCACTGTGTATGTTCTTAAAAAGGCTTTCTGTAAAGCAGGGGCTCTGGATTCTGGTCACCTGCTGAACATGGAAGGAATGTTTGGTTCCTGTAGCTGTGTGATCTTCTAAAGCACCTCATCTACGCATCAAAGCTAATAGCCTTTAAAGAACTCTGAGAATTGTGGAACCGTGCTGAAATATGTTTTGGTTCCTGGGTCACGTGTCCTTCAAAGGGATGTGCAACTCCATGGTTCCTTGTTCTGGTGCCTACTTCAGGGTTCTCATGAGTTCTGACCTAGTCAAGGGTACCATTTCAACAGTAATACCCAAACCCTCTCAGAGAGATTTGTCCCGCTCAGCTAATACACTAAATCAAAATTAATTAACTGGAAATATAAGAAAAAATACCACTGTGTAGGGCCATGGACATCCATCTGTTCTACATGGATAATTTAAAAAAGTGGTTTTCTTTGTTAATATAAGAGAAAATCTGCAGACACACGTAAAGACTACATGCAAACTAAGAGGAAACCAGCCTCCATTTTACTACTGCACCAGCCATTTGGAGGTTCAGTGATGCTGTCCACACACCCCGGAGTGAATCGGGCTTAATAGGGGGCAGAAGGTCTCGTCAAAATTATCTGTTAAGCAGTGGTATTTACAGGATAATCTATAGTACATTTCTACTGTGTGTTTGTGTATGTGTGTGTCTGTGTGTGTGGACTGAGAACACAGAGGATTAACTATGTCTATGTGGACTAACACTGATGATTAGACATTCCTGAAACAAAAAGGTAACTAATTATTTTATCCTAGCATCCTTTAACAATCACGCCCAACCACTCGCCCATTCAAGTGCATTCCAGGTTCTTCGAAACATAAAACACTGATTTCTCCATTCTGTTTGAATGGCTGGCATTTGTAGTGTGTGTGTTTGTGTGTGTGTGAGTGTGTGCGCATGTCTGCTCTGATCAAATCAATTTGCTGTGACCTGTGTGGTGCCATTAAATCCACAGAGTGAAAAAACACAGTGTGTAGTTACCAAGCTCACAAAGAGGGATCACACACACATACACACACACACACACACACACACACACACATTCTCTCTCACACACATTCTCTCTTTGCTCTCTCTACACTTGGGTTCTGTGAAACTGTTATAGCCCAGTACACACTCCTACTCCATGTGCTGTATTGTTGGGAGCTAGGTGTTAAGGTGTGCACTACACTGCTGTTCAAACTGAATTGGCCACATTTCAAACACTGCGATTATTCCTTCACTATCCAACACTGAGTAGAATATGGTTCTATACTATACTGACAACTATAGTGTACTGTAAAAACTGAGAAGGATATTTTAGTATAATGATGAGGAAAAATAATAGCTGGATGTCTGTGTTATTCTTATGAAGTCACATTTGATCCTTCACATACGCCAGGATGTCTCTGCCTGACTGTCCAGCTTTGGCTGGTGGGATTTGAATAATCACCCAGGAGTGGAGCAACACAGTGACACACGGACACGTGGGCTTATCGGAGGACACAGGCCGGTATCGGTGAGGGCCCGCCGCGTGTGCCGTGAGATCGTGCCGGCATCTCTTGTGGCTCCCGAGGTTAAGATAGCGCCTCGCACGATTACACCTCCACATGGGGCCCATAAACATGGCCGCACTCTCTGCCGAGCCAGGCGGGCAACTGCAGTCCTGCTGCTCTACAGGAACACCAAGCATGCAGTGAAGCTGTAGCCCCTCCACCCCCTATCCCACAGCACCTCCACCCCCTATCCCACAGCACCTCCACCTTCTAGCCCACAGCCCCTCCACCTTCTAGCCCACAGCCCCTCCACCCCCTATCCCACAGCACCTCCACCCCCTATCCCACAGCACCTCCACCTTCTAGCCCACAGCCCCTCCACCCCCTATCCCACAGCACCTCCACCCCCTATCCCACAGCACCTCCAACCCCTATCCCACAGCACCTCCACCCCCTATCCCACAGCACCTCCACCCCCTATCCCACAGCACCTCCACCTTCTACCCCATAGCCCCTCTACCCCCTATCCCACAGCACCTCCACCCCCTATCCCACAGCACCTCCACCTTCTACCCCATAGCCCCTCCACCCCCTATCCCACAGCACCTCCACCCCCTATCCCATAGCCCCTCCACCCCCTATCCCACAGCACCTCCACCCCCTATCCCACAGCACCTCCACCCCCTATCCCACAGCACCTCCAACCCCTATCCCACAGCACCTCCACCCCCTATCCCACAGCACCTCCACCTTCTACCCCATAGCCCCTCCACCCCCTATCCCACAGCACCTCCACCTTCTAGCCCACAGCACCTCCACCTTCTAGCCCACAGCACCTCCACCTTCTACCCCATAGCCCCTCCACCCCCTCGTCTGTCCACCATCACACAAGCCCCTACAGCCCCTCACCAACCACCACACAACATTCATGGTTTACAACAGTCCATATTGTGCTTCTTAATGTTAATCAGGAGCTACTAAGGTAAAATCATGGCGAAGTTGCAGAAAAAAACACCTCCTCTGGGCTTACTCTGCATCTCTATGAAGATGTTCTGTTTACTCCTCTGTTCATTCTGGTATAAATAAGAGTATGACTGCATTTTGCAAAAATCTCATTAGGGACCGGTCCTTGTGCTTCCTGTCAGAAAGCAGTTTAGATGTGTGGAGGCCAGATCTTAGGGACTGGAATCGTGTTATCTTCACCATGTCCAGCTTTCTGGTGCATTTGTGTAATTCGCTTTGACACGAAAAAGCCTGGCTGTGAAGTCTGGTGCTCTGTCAGTCCACGCAGGGCTCGGTTGCCAAACTCCACACCAATGGGATGGTGTAAAAGTGACAGGCAGGTCTACACCACCTCACCACCTCAAACACACCTTCGCTAGACAGTTTAATTCAATTGGCCCTGGATTTAGTTGAAGTGGTCATCTAGGCAGTGGATGAAAGAACAGAAATAGTCTCATCTTATCTGGCCAACAGAAAGAGACGTGCGCACGCACGCAATTACACACACACACACACACACACACACACACACACAAACATGTTAGGAGCCTATGCTGCTCTGGTTTCTAAGGGTCTGTGTCTTGGTGAGCTCTAAATCTAAACACTATGGGCAGCTGCTTTAGCTGATGTCTGGGAGAGAGACTGAGCTCCTGCTCGGAGCCACTGGGGTTTCACATGAAAGGCTGTATGAGGCTCCCTGGTACTTGCTCCTTTCAGCATCCCACCAATCAATACGCTCTACCCTGTCATCTGTATTCTATCTCAAGGAAAGAAAAAAAAAATACAGCCTGCAAAACAAAGGCAACAGTAAAGCCCCTACAAAATGCATGCAGTAAATATTTCAGATGATTCCAGTGTGAAAAGAGCAGTGCTGTCTTCATGGTCTTGACGCACTGTGCATTTTTAAAAATCCATCCATCTTTTTTACGGCAATGAGCCAGTGATCCCGATCGATATTTCTCCTGCTCACCTATGAGCCTGTTTCTTCCGCACATCTCCAAGACCTTCTTAAAAGCTTTTATTGTTGCACCTGCCACTGGAGAACATGGAGCTCCATTGGGGCAAAGCACTTTTAGGCTTGTAAATATAAATATGTAAGCTTGTTTGTGTACCTGTTCCTATTCTCTTTCCAAGTCCCACTACAACATTTTATTCTGGGGTTAGAGTTCTTTGTAGCTGAACTCCATACAGCAGAAACAAAAGCCTGAGATTTTAAACCAGCTCCAGGACGAGCATGTGTGAGAGTGTTAGCCATTACTGTGGATAAATTACATTTACAACTGCACTGCTCCAAAGCAACAGTAAAATAGCTGGGACATACAAACCTAAAGCCAAAACATTCTGGGCCAGCACAGAATTTGGACAATGTAGGCTATGTACTCTTTGGACTGTTTAGTCTATGTACTCTTTGGATTATGTAGTATATGTACTCTTTGGATTATGTCATCCATGTGCTATTTGGATTACGTAGTCTACGTAGTGCATTTCCCCACTTTGGATGGTCCGCTGCCCTCGGAGGAATTGCTCTCACATTGCACTGACATCACTAACAGGTCCTGCTGTATTGGGTAATTCAATAGGGATGGCTTATAACCTTCTTTCCTACCACCACAGCACTTACATGGCATTCACTAGCCCTCCTTCACAGTTAGGAAGCTTCTGTTGTGCATTTCTGTCTCCTAGACTGCTCGTTTATGAGCTTCTTGTCTTCTGCAGGGACAGAAACTGCAGAGGCAATCTTGGCTAAGTTGACCCAGTGCCAGGGACGCTTCCAGGTAAGGCTGTCCATACAAGTGACAACCCATTCCCTGTCTAACACTCAATCGACCGATTTATCAGCACCAACATATAGCATCGCCTTGCAAGTCTTTCAGCCTGCTTTCTCCTAAACATCAGATACTGGGGCCACTGGTAAAGTGGTAAAGTCCTGGGTCAGTCTCAACAGTGACGCCCTCCACCAATCTTCCTTTGAATAGGAAAACAAATCCCATGAGCAGAAGCAGAGTGCCAGGGCTAATCTGTATCAGTTAAGCAGAATGCTAGGCATCCTTGTGCCGAGCCAGCACACACTCAACCCCAGATAACGGCTTGAGTCAGGAAATGAGAAAACACGCAAACACCCAGAAGGGAATTAGATCTCTCAATCTTGGTATTGATATATTTATGACTCCTGAGCCCCAGCGATAAAGTGGCCCATGCTCCTCTGCTTCCACTCACTAAATAAAGTGATAATTCTGCCTCAGACAAACAAGAACCAGGCTCTCACTGGTAGACCGCTTCACTTTTACACCTCACTATTATGTCTTCGAGCATCAGAATAAGACATTAAGGGAATCTGGGTCTTCTCAACGACCCAACTGGGGCTCCAGTATATGTTTTGAGACAAATCATCAAATATTTTTTCTATCAATCAACTGAGGGAAAGCTCCCTATGTTCATAGTGTGCTAGGAGGTGTTGTTTCTCTGGCCTGTGGCATTTTGTGGCCTTGTTGCCCCAACAGCTGTGGTCAACCCCACTGTTAGCTACTGTGGCAGAGCTGTGAGAACACTGAACTGTGTGAGGTCAGAGATAACATGAAACCACGTGAGATCAGATTTAACATGAAACCACGTGAGATCCGTGATAACATGAAACCATGTGAGTTCAGAGACAACAAGAAACCATGTGAGACTAATAACAACATAAAACCACGTGATAACATGAAACCACGTGAGATCTGTGATAACATGAAACCACGTGAGATCAGTAATAACATGAAATCATGTGAGATCACTGATGACTTTAAACCGTGTGAGATCAGTGATGATGCTGAACTTTGTGAGATTATTGATATTATTGTATTGATATATTGTACTATATGAGATCAGTGAAAACATTAAACCACGTAAGACCAGTGATAACTGAACTGTGTGAGATCACTGATAACATTAAACCACGTCAGACCAGTGATAACTGAACTGTGTAAGATCAGTGATGAGAGTGAACTGTATTATTTCCTTTTAAGACCAACACCCACACCTCAAATACTAAATATGTTTTCTGGTCATGTGCTATTTAGGGAAAAACTTTGTTTTAAGGGAAATTCTTTTTGGTGTAGTTTTTGTTATTATAAAGTTCATCATTGCTTTGGTTAAATATCTGCAGCTTAAATAAATGTTAAAAATAAAAGTGGTAAAAGGTGAATTAAATAAAAGGGCAGAACAGACTTGCGTTTAATAGTAAGACCATGCAACACTTTTTACTTGATTACTTGATTCACAGTGTTACTGTGGTCAACACAGTGCACTTTAAACAGGATGTTTCTTAATACAGTTCACTAGTTCCAAGAGAACACTCGACCAGCCAAGCCTAAGGGACAGCCATATAAAATCAATAGAGTCCATGCACTGAATCCGTCAAACCCGCACTTAAATGCCGCCCCTCCCAAGCCACGGCCGATGACTGCTCGCCGCCTGTGGACTAAAAGTAATCGTTGGTCCATCGACGAAAGAGCAAGGCTATTCATGAGTCAATTATGTATCTATCAATATGGGTGAAAATCTACACCGCATTAGTGTGAGTTGTGATCCAGCACACACTGAGGCCCGCTGACCCTTGTAGAATTCTTAATTAATCATATTAAATACTATCGAGCCACTGCCTCCTCTTGCCAAGAAGGTTCACTTTATGAAACTGAAGGCCAAGGATTTGATTGTACTTCGCTCAGTCCACTGGATTGAGTTCCTGTCTGCTGAGCTGAGATCTTACAGCATGGCCCACATACATTGTGTGGAATCAGTGTACTGATTCTGCAGTGTGACAGTATATGATCCCAGCAGATTCAGACAGAGGACAGTTGGAGCAGTAAGGCCAGACTTAACTATCTCATTTGATTCATTTGTGAGGGAATTGGTAATAACAGACTCTGGTTGAGAACTTGGCTGTCCTACGTGAGTGTGAATTCACTGGTTTAGATGCAGCTACGCGTGAGGAGAACTCATCAGCTGAATCCTGCTGAAAGTCAATATATATCACTAATTGGAGGCTTAGATGACGATTAATAGATCAGTAAAAGAAAGCCAACAAAGGTAGCCTAGTTCCCCCAGTTTCACCATAGATCTGCCATTTGGCAATTTCCAACACAACTGTAGATCTTAAGTTAAAATTAAGTTTCAGGTTGAAGTGATTTATCTAAAGCTAAAGTACTTTCCACTCAGTCAAAGGCACTTTAAATATAACAAAAGTTATATTTATTTAAGTTTGATATTTAAGTTCAAGCAAAAGTGAAAGCCCCACTCATTTCTATAATCAAATTATTAAACAAAGTATACTTGACATGATCAGACAAATGGCAGATGGCAATAGTCTGTAAATGTGAGTGTCACCTCACAGCTGAGTTGGACTGTCAGACCGTCTGAGAGAGCCTGACATATGACAAGTAGGCTCTGCGGTTGAAGGAACATCCAGTCGATCCAGAGCTCTACTGAAAGGCCATGGGGGACAGCAGCTCGTCTTTCATGTCGTCCTGCTGCTAAACGATGACAGACGGGAGTGGCCGTTAACACGGAGCCTCCACCCCCCACCTCCACCACTACAGCTTCCACTTCACAATCACACCAGATCCTACACCTTGTGTACGACGACGGGTTTTTAGGGCAAATCTGGGCCCTGGTCCTGGGGGGCGTGAGGCCACAAGCGAGGCCCAGCTGTGCAGCGGTCGACATCCGGCCTGGGACAGCGAGTAATTAGATCAGGCAGTCTATGTGAATGGTGAAGCGTGTTGAGGCAGTGTACCATCAAGCAGGTCTCCAGCTGAGGTGGTGCTGTGAGCACCAGGGACCCTCTCCCAGAAGCCTTCACACAGCAAACGTTCCAGCGTGAGCCATTCAGTGTGGCCCTGGTTTTACACATTAAATGCAGTTAACTGCATTTATGAGCCAATTCCACACTCAGATTAAGCCTTGTCTGGGAGTCTAAATACTATTACAATGCGAGAGAGAATTATTCTATTACTAAATGGGAGTTTCTTAAAAATCTTGGAAAAAATGGAATTGATTGCACTCTACAATGAAAAAACACAAAACTTTTAACTATATGTCAAGCACTAGACTTAATTTGTTTGCATCTTACGAGTGTGTGTCTGCCTCTGGACTCCAGTGTCTATTACTAGCTGTTAGAAGGGCTGCCTCGTGGGTGTCTGGCCCTGCCACCGCCTCTGTGTCTGCCAGCCAGCCTGCTGGGCTCTTTGATATGGCCTGTGTCTCAGTGTCTGTGTGGAGGCCATCAGTGCGGCCCGTGCTTGGAGCTCCACACAGCGCCCATTCCACTCCGCAGACGGGGGATTTGGACAGAGGCAGTAATCTGTTTTGAATGGTCTGTTATGTTACAAACAAGACAGACATGAGGGAGAGGGTGTGGGATGAGAGAGAGGTGAGGTGATCCAGGGCATTCCTGTGTCTCGGACACATAAGAGCAGTTCCAGGAGATTGAACATAACGGATGTAGAGATATATTTTTACATAGGTTCTGCAGCACTATTAGCAGAATTGGTTGGTTATATACTTTGACTTTCTATGGCATTTAACTGATGCTTTTGATCACATTCACAGTTAGGCTAAAGCAGCACATGCAGCACAGTACATTTCTTAACTGTAGCCTCTAACCATCAAGTTCTCAACCACAACCTATTAACACCAAGCTCTCAATTGTAGCCTCTAACCACCAGTTTCTCAATGGTAAATTGTGACCACTAAGTTCTCAATGGTAACCACCAAGTTCTCAATGGTAGCCACCAAGTTCTCAAGGGTAGCCACCAACCACCAGGCTCTCAAGACTGTAGACTGTAACCGCTAAGTTCTCAATGGTAACCCCTCACCATCAACTGCTTCCCTTGAGAGTGGACGAGCCCTGCCCCACTGCCCCCTACATACATACAGTAGATAGGGCGTTTTGAGTAAAATTATCATCCCAACCCACAGTTCAATTTTCCTCCATTACTGTAAGTAAAGCTCTTGGACAAATCCTAACACAGTCTCTCTCTCTCTCTCTCTCTCTCTCTCTCTCTCTCTCTCTCCCTCTCTCCCTCCCTCTTCTGGCTCTCATAGCCTAGAGTGCATGCAGCGGTTCACAGATATAATGGGCTAATGTTTCAGAGACGAGAGTGCGAGGCTCCAGCCCTGCGTCTGCTCGCTTTAGTCTCCACTGCTCTTCAGTAAGAGTGGGTGCACATGTATGCACAGGCTTGGAAATGAGAAAATAGCCCTGAATGAGAAAATAGCCCTGAATGAAAAAAATAGCCATGAATTCACTCAGAAATGTTGGAAAAATGAGAACATAGCACTGAATTCTACACAAATGTACTTTTCAACACTGTCACAGAGCACACATTGTGCTTTAATCCATCTGGAATTAGGGCAGCCCAAACGGGGCAGCAGAAGCTTTGCGAAGTGCCACTTGTTCTCCAATTGGACTGAAGTAAGAATTCAATTTATTCGACCCTTTATTTTATTCCCTTTTATTCCTTATTTTTATCTACTGAGCTCCAATAAGGTTCCAGCTCGTTGCTATGGTTTCACCGCTTGTTTGGAGGGAAAAGGCCAATCTATTGTGATCCACAAATACTGCAACTCCAACTGCACATTTTGGTAACTACAGAGGTTTAGTGTGTTCACTCTGGCGTTGGGTTTCCCTTTATTACATTTCCTTACATTGCATCTTTTGCTGAAAATTACTGTAACATTACATGTTTCCACCCTACCAGACGCTGCACCTTCTCTGCTCCTGATTGGTCCAACTCAGGTTCCTCTCTGAGTCATTAAGACTTGCATATATATTTTCCAGTTTGCTAAACATTTTCATACTCCTGTTTGTATTAGCTTGCACTTTTAGACCACAGTGTCCTTGTCATTAGTGTCAGATTTTAGCTTTGGGTTGAGGTTTTGTTCAATAAGACATGTACATATTAACCTAGTCTGCCTTTTTTCCGAGACCTCTTTTATCAACACTACAGTGATTCCTGGATAAACCCCCTTAAGCACACTCAGCACTCGTCTTACGCCTGTTCACAATGCCCTTCACGACACATGAAAACGACACGTTTGCATGATGAGACCCGTAAGCTGTCACAACCGGTGGTAAAGCCACCACTCTGGGAGGGAGGAGAGGACAGGAGCATGGCGGCCCCCACACAGCTGCACCACACACCGTGTGTTGTGCTCCTCGGGTGCCGGGGCCCTTTGCCCGTTGCGGAGAGCAACAAATAGAGCCAAACAAATCAAGACGCAGCACAGAGGTGGCCGCGTGTCCTGTTGCCTTGGGCTCCCCCCGCTCTGCCAGCCAGGAGCATGATGGAGTGTTATTTTTGTCTGGACTGATTCACTCCACGGCGACGGCTCAATATCGCGGGGCTCCCTAGATGATTTATTCCCGGCCCGTTCCTATTCGATTAGCCGCGGGCTGCCGGGAGGCCGCCGGGGCCGAGGCGCTCCGAATAAGAGGAACACTCCATGTGTGATGTGGAAGTGGGGACTGGGACGGCACCTAGCTGACCCTCCTCCTCCGCCTGGAGAATAAAAGCTAAAATCTTCTCCCTCCCACCTGGAGGCAATGAGGCGTTCCATCACAGCAAAACCCACACAAGTCAGAGAGAAGGCAGAGCATACCAACTCAAACGGGGGGAAGCTGAACAGCAGTCGTTTTAGTTACTTCTTGGTATGCTAGGCCTAATCTGTCTGAACCTGAACCATTCTGAAACTCATCTGAGCAAAGTTTATGATAAAAAAAAAACTTTTCAGACTGCCAAGACCAACATTTCAAATATAAAAAAATGTAACTTTAAAATCTGACCTTTCTTCTTCATAAATGTCAAAAATAAGTACCAGAGTCTTTTATAATTTTCCTTTAAGAGAAATGTTATAATCGTAAGGCTTTATTTTTAGATTTGCTTAACATATAACAAATATAATTAGGTTGATAAAGCAATGTTTTTTTGGTTTTTTTTTTTTTAATGCTGGCACATTCCACTAAAATGGCTAAAATATTGGTTATGTTTTTAGAGAAGCTCCAAAACGTATTGAAATGTTTAACCTCAAACTGGAGTTTAGTAACTGCGTACACCAAAAAGCTGTGTAATGTGTTTTTCAATGCAAATCATGTCACTAATGCCACTAATGACACAATGAATGACTCAACGACTCTAATGATTCAACAATACTATGTTTTTCAGTATGTTTTGTTATTTACTAAACTCACAAAGCACTTAGATCTGCTGGACACCTCCGTTTGTGCTTAACAGAATTCTGGACCTTATGAGTGTTTAAAATCTAATTTTATTACAAATTTTACACAAGGCCTAGAATTGATGGTCTCGGATCCCACATCTGTATATGAAAAGAAATGCAATTGCACTAAAACGTTAACTTAATAAATTGAACTAAATAAGCACAGTCAGACTTCCATTTAGTTTGGTGCAGAAATGAACACACTCACTACAGTATTTAGTTTGCTGCAGGAGTTAGTACGCTGACTACAGTATTGAGTCTGCTGCAGGATGAGTACACTAACTATGATTTCCTTGCAGTCCTCAGCTGAACTGGCAGAAACAAAGCATCATTCTGTGTGAGGAATATGCAGATCCCTGGTCAAAAGAAAGAGATGGAAAGCCATCAAGGAAGACGACGCCCTACAACGAAACACTTGAATATCTCTTCACTTTTACATTAATTCAGAAATGGGACAGAATCTCTGAACATTCACAACCTTATTAACTGAGCATAATTTGTTCTTCAGACTATAGACCAGTTTCGGACTGTAACTGCAAGCCATTCCTTGACCTATTTTCATCTGAGGAGTGTAAGGGATGCGTGGACAGACCTTCTTTCTTCACTGAACTCCGACTGGCCATCTGCCTTCACGGGATGCATTTTTAATAGATTCCTGCTCACTGCCCTCAGTGCTCAATCAAGAGTCTAAGCTGCAGGCACCATCTTGGCCATCCTTGGGGATTATAACTACAGATTTATGGAAGGAAAGCAGCTTTCTGTGAAATATCATTATGGCTGGAGAGCTGTCTTATAAATTGTTAGATTGGTGAAGTTTTGTGTCATTCACACAGCCAGGCAGCCTGTTTTATCCAAACGGGGAACAACGCTAGCTCTCACTCCCAAGGTTGCCTGCTGTTGTGGCTAATCCATTTGGAGCAAACCTTGACTGAATTGTGTGTTGGATATTGCATACATATCGGTTTAATGGGCTCAATGTCAATTTCCATAGTGTCATAATTAGAGGATTAAACCTCATCAAGTTATTAGCATGTGCAAAATAGATTAGTGCACAAGAGATCTGTCAGTATTTATTTTTAATTAATTGTATTAATTTCTTGTATAATAAGTATAAATCACTACAAATTGCAATGCTCTGACCGTTTACCAGAGTTCACAAGGTTCAAATGACATGGTCAGACAAAAGGAGTAGGGTTAAAAGTACAAAACAACAATAACCCGAATGTCACTTTATCATACAACATCACTATTGTTACACATTACTTCAAAAAACAAATTTTTTATTAGAAAATAACAGTCCTTGTCCTGTGTAGTTAGTCATTGTTTAGGAAGTCACTCCAGTAAGCAGCAGCATTCTGCTAGATGAAGATGTGTTGGTCTATTACAAGTCACACAATTGTTTTACTCTCATATTTGCACTTTTTACCCCCAACACGTTTAAAGTGTCACTGAGCGGAACTACGACTGTGCACACTACTAAACCCAAGTACGTTCAGCTTCTCAGGGTCTGCTGTACTTATTACTGTAAAGTCTTACATCTTTAATCCCAAACAGTCTTCCTTCCTTCTCACAAAGAACTCCTTAACTCCTGTACAGCAAGCTCCTCCCCCTTCACACTGCAGTATGTGTGTGTATGTGTGCACATGTGTGTGTGTTTGTGTGTGTACCTGTTTGTGTGTGTGTGTGTGTGTGTGTGTGTGTGTGTATGTGTGTGCGTGTTTGTGTGTGTGTGTGTGTGTGTGTGTGTATGTGTGTGTGTGTGTGTGTGTGTGTGTGTGTGTGTGTGTGTGTGTGTGTGTGTGTGTATGTGTGGGTGCGTGTGTGCTGGAATGGACCCTCGGGCCAAGAATAAGCTCTCAGTTGTTCTGTAAACAGTTTAAGACTGAAGCTACTCAGGGGCGATGCTGACTGGGATTGCTTTGCCTTGAGAAGCACCTCCTCCTGACTGATGGTGTACACTTCATGACTGTTAAGGCCAACACGAGTGAAGTTCCCCTTGAGGAATTCTGCTACGCTCGTTAGTGTAGTCTCAGGCCTCAGAGACATATACATGTTGTGAAGCTCCCGGCAGCACTGGTGGAGGTGCAGCGTCTCCTGAAACGTCCCTCTGATGCGTTAAACAAGCAACATAAACCAGTTTTAAAAAGATGAAGAAAGTGACTGAGAATGCGGAGGGAATGCGAGGGGTCACCCCCCCTCACCCCCTGCCCCACCCCTCACCCCCTGCCCCCCCCCCCCCCCCCCCCTCACCCCCACCCCCCCTCCCTCGGTGACCTAGGCATTCCAGAGAGAAGTCGCTTCTGTGAGAAAGGGATTCTTCAGTAGCCTGCACCCCCACCCACCCATAAATTCTCCCGTGTCCCTTTGTCCGCAGTACGCGGTACTGATTACACTGCTGAGGTTGGAGACGAGACACAGCTCGCTCCATTCCTTAGGAACTTACCATCAAATCAACGGTAGTAAACATTAGGGCTTGAATTTTCCCCCACCCAAGCCTCATGTAACTGACTTGCAAATTCAGGGCAAACATTCACTCGAGCCGTGTCATGAAAGAGCCAGTGTTAGGCCAGCTGAAAGCCGCATCACCGTAAAGATGTCTTCTGCACCCTAAAAAGGCAGCCAATCACAACTCTTCCTGGCCAACAAGACATCGTGCTGCTATTAGAAAATTCCATCATTTCAAAGTACCTTTATGGCAAAATTCTGAATCCACACGAACAAAAAGGGTTTGTGAGACACATGAAACATGTTTAGTCTTTAATACATTTCTTATTCTCAGGGAATCTGTACGTTCATTAAAAGCAGTCCATAGACATACAGGAAAAGAGCAAAACCTGAGCAAATGACAAAAAGGTTCTGTTCTACTTTATATAGTAGCATGGAACTGAAGAAAGAGAAAATCCAACTGGTTCATTTGTGAGTATGTGTGTGTGCCTGTCTGTATGTGCATTTATGTGTGTATTTGTATCTTCAAAAGCTCTCATATACTCATTTTACAGGGGATCCTTTGTGGCACAAGGCACCGCGCCCTTTGGCCAGCATGGGAAGCCGTCCCTGCAGCTGACAGGCGGGGCGCTGGTGGGACTCACGAGCTGCCGGGTCGCTCCCTCTCTGCAGCGGGCGCTTCAACGCGCTCTCTCCCCTCCTCTCTGCTCTCAGAGCATCAGGAGGTTCCCAGCCAGACTTCACACACCCACCCACACTAGAAACGCAGCCAGCGATCTGCGCGGACGCACTCCCCCACTCTCTGCCAAAACAGATGACATAGCGGTGGACGGGTTCAGCCATACGGCCAAGATGGCCGCCCCGGCCTTGGGCCACCCAGCAGTTCCAGGTCAGAATCAGAATCAGAATCAGATTCAGTTTTATTGTCATACGTTGTACGTTGTGTCCTGGCCAGAGCACTGGGCCATACGGTCCTGACCTGCAGCTCTGGCCGGGGGTGTAGGCCACTTCTGGTCATTATTCCTACAGCGTCACTCAGGACGTGGGGACAGCCCCCTCCCTACAGGGTCTGCAGTCCCTGCATCCTGCAGATACTCTGTATGGGGGGGGTCGGTTTGGGGGGGTCAGGAACAGGAAAAGCCTGGTGCAGTCGGGCGGAAAATACCACGCTTGTCAACAGGGCCCACCTCATTCTTCACCATTAAACCATCGCACCCTTCTGCACCAAGAAAAAAAAGATCTCATCAGCAAACAGCTGAACCTCAAGCGAATGGAATTAAAAGTGAAGTCAGAACAGCGATGAGCTTCATCCTCTAACGCTGCTGAATTAACCGACATCTTCTAGGAGATCAGAGCGTGGAGGAGGATGGAGAAGTGAAGTGCTGTGAAATCCAGGTAATAAATGGATGACAATGTAATGGACAAAGGCGTGTAGCTGTGATTTATGAGGAAACGAATTTAAGACCACGGCAAAGAAAATGAAAATGAGAAAGCTTCTTTTTGAGGGCAGACACTTAAGAGGATCCACGCGGAGGATGCGCACATGAATATGTAAGACGCATGTTTGCTGATTAAATCTGTCCCCAGCCGGAGTCACTGAGACTGGATTACATTTTACTAAAACCAGATCATCTTAAGGGGAGATCATACATTTGTCTTAAGACCTGAGTCCTCATTTTGCCATCTGTGGCGCCAGCCAGGGGTCAGGGCTGCACAGAAGCCATCGCTTTCCCTCTAATACCAGGCAGCTCTAAACGTCATTGTTGTATATGTCTGACCATCACTAGATCACTCTCAGACAACAAAGACAGGAAGGAAAGTGAACTTCCTGTGTAAAAGTCATGGATATATATTTGAAAACACATGGATGCACACTCAAGGAGCCAGATTCAGCAAACGCAAGGTCACTGGGTTTATAGGTTATCTAACGTAAGGCTACATGTTGCCTCTGTTCCATACAGAAACCGTTGACGGTCAGTGACGGTTAATGGAGGTCATGCTATTAAATCTCCCTAATCACCACATTCTTTGTCTGCTGGCCTTGTAGCGAGGCACACCCAGCCAAGCGGGTGCTGCAGACCTCATGAAACTAATATGCGTAGATACGGTGCGGGAGAAAAGTACCTGCGTTAGTCCGGGAGGGCTGAGCAGCCAGAAGGCTCTCCTCTAATTAGGAGCTGCGCGGCCGTAGTGGCGACTGGGGAGTGTCAGCGATGACAGCGATTGGAGTGTGACACGCCGCTGGCTGTCGACAGCCAACAGGGCCGTCCCGGGAGAGAGAGGCGGGCACGAGTGGCGGGCGCGAGTGGCATGGCAACAGAGTGATGGCTAGAGGAGAACTCTGTCCGCTCTCCCTCTCCCTGTCTCTCCATAGAGGAGGCCACACGCAACACGAGAGAGGAGGAGACAGAATGGAATCAAAAAGCAGACAGGAGTGCAGGGAGCAGGAGTGGCGGAGACTGACCGTGTCTCGGAGAGTGAGACGCACGCCGTGTGCTGTGGGTCTGGTGCACTCGCACTGCACGCAAGGACGTTTAGCTAAGAGCGCAAGCACTGGGAGGAGGGGGCGTGCATATCTGAGAGCCCTCACCAACACCTGCCCACTCTCTCTCTCTCTCTCTCTCTCTCTCTCTCTCTCTCTCTCTCTCAGTTTACTCACAATCTTTCTTCTTTCCTGTCTTTTATCTGCCTCTAGGATTAGACATGCCCTCCCTCACCTGATGTTTTATCTGCAGTCTGGGCCAGACGTGTTTGGATGGAGACCACAGCTTGCTGCTGTGTGGAGCTGAGCTTCACATTACACTAATGCTCAGGGTCTCCAACCACACACCCCCTCACAACATTCTGCCCTTCCACAGTGATTTCTATAAAAGGAATGCTGAAAGGGAACAAAGTTCAGGAAACAGATCCAAAATTCCTTCCTGCTAACTCCTCCACTGACTACACACACACACACACACACACACACACACACACACACACACACACATGTAACGGGGGTAAAAACGGTTTCTATAACATTCCTGCTAAAAGGGAGTTTTGGTACCACCTACTTGACGTCAGCGCTGTGCAGTCCCGCTAACACTAAGGACTCTGGGATATTGGCGGTAGAATAGACCAAACACTGCTGTGAGGAAGTACTGCTCCGTACCGACAAAGCACATAAAAATGACAATCGCATTATAATAATAAACTTACACTAATAGATTTATAGCAGTACTTTTATTAAATATATATACATACACACACATAAACAGAGTGCTATGGTCATGGATGGGCATTTACAGGTGGTTTATAACCAGAATGTCCTGATGTTAGTTTTGTTCGCTAATGCTCAATTTTTCCATGTGGGCAGAAAAACACTATACACTGCCCGCTGTGAGACGTTATAGGGTGTGGTCATACTCCTAGTTCATTTACAGAATAGACCACACACTACTGCGAAGCAACATTAAAGAGAAACCAGTCATCCAACGGGGACGGGAACCAAAGCTCACACACACATAGCTACACACACACTATACTGGAGTGGTCTTCCCTCTCTGCTTGCACACACTACCCTATGACTATTCTTACATGAAAGTAAACCAGTAATGTGACTTTGTGTGTGAGTCCATGTGTCACTCTGCTGCTATTATATTATGCAAATGCTTCATCAAACCGTTTGTCTATTAGTAGCTACGAGTTAGCCCTGGATAAGTTAGCATGCAGGGGTTATAACCCATTGTCCATGTCTCTCACTCTTATTATATTCCGACCAAATACTCCTGCAAAACAACTTGAATATCCACTCTTCTGCTCCCTGACGTATTTACAGAGATGCAGTGATCCAGGGCTTGAAGGCTGTGGTGTGCCCAAGAACATCTCTACTACACAGCAAAGTTTTGATCTGCCTCTCTCACTAAACACACACATACAGACACAATCATAAGCGCATGAGCTGCAACACACCCACACACACAAACTCAGTCAAACATCTCCGTGAACTCCTCTTCCTCTCATCCTCTCTTCTTTCAAGGGCAAAACAGACACAGAGTTCACTTGGCCGATCTCTCTCTCTCTCCCTCCCTCTTTCTCCCTCTCCCTCTACCTTTCCAGCTTTTTTCTTCAGCATTAGATGAAGGAGAAAAATATGATCGCCATAAACAAACACTAATTGGAAGCTAATTTTGTTATTTCTTGCCTGGCTGATTTATTGCCTCTGGGCTGGTATGAATAATTCATAGGTGTGGCATGCGGCCGGCCCCTGGCGAGCTGGGAGGGGCCAGACTCGCCGTGACACCCGCCACAGATCCACGCCCCCCCCCACTCCTCCCCTTCACCTCCTCCTCTTCCTCTCGCGCTCACCTCAGAGGCCTGTGCCTGTGTCTGAGGGAGGGAGGAGGTGCGGGGGAGGGGAGCGGCGTGCCTGGGGGGGGTGGGGGGGGGGGGGGGGGTGTCTGACATTTCACCGGTGCTGGAGCGCAGGAGACGGGGGGCCATGGGAAGGGAGGGGGAGTGAGAGGGCTGGCTGTGTGCCCACACTGGTCCAGCACGCAGGAGTCCTCCCCAAGACGGGGGACGAGGTAGCGAGACTTCTGGGGCTCGGCGGTGGGGAGCTACACTGAGAAAAACATCTCGACTTTAACAGAAATGTACGGGGACATTCTAACATGCTTCAAAACGTCCCTTTTTATTCTGTCGTAAGACAGGAGACAGGTGCTCCTGTAACTGTCTCTCTGCTAATATCAGAGGACTGCGAATTCACATGCTTCACAGTGACATGCTCACCACGATCGTTCTCATATAAACCAGCTTCAAATGCAAAATATTTGAATGAGCACAAAATGTGCTAAATGTTATTTACAGCAGTCACTTACACTACTCCATTGTGCTCCTGTCTGCTGCCCATGGCCTCTGTTGGTCTGAGTTATCAGAGCAGCTCTGATGCCTGCCACACATAGCTCTGGGTCACAGCCTACAGGCCCGGCGCTCATAACCCGGGGCGCAGGGACACGGGCGGGTGGACGGTGGGACGGACTGGTGCTGGACGGCGGGACAGGGTGAAGGAAGATAAAAATGTCAGCTGTGTGAAGAGGCCGTTAAACGGCTGCCCACTTGAAAGGTTTACACCCCCACCTTCCCACCACCAGTGCTGCCTGTCACCCCCAATCTGTCATCGTCACGGAGAAGCACCGCCTCAGGAGACAAGCCGCCGCAGGCCCTGGCCACCATAACCACCCCCCCCCACACACACACACACCCCCATCTGTCTTCTCTCCCAGCCCAACTCGGTGTCTCACTCCCTCGTCCTCTCTCCACCAGAACTGTTCTGTCTCACTCTCTTGTCCTCTTTTCCCCAACCCCGCTCTGTCTCTCTCTCTTGTCCTCTCTCTACCACCCACATTCTGTCTGTCTCACTCTCTCTTGCCCTCCCCCTCCCAACCCTGTTCTCTGTCTCCTTCTCTCTCGGCCACGGAGCCCTCGTGTCCTGGCTCCACTCTCACCCCTACGTCTTGCTATCATCACAGAGCATCGGGCCAGCGGCCCGGGAGACGGTGTCGGAGAGGCGCGCCTAGCCCGGCATCTCCAGCAGTGACAGCCAAACCTCACGCACACGCAGCGGCACAGCAAAGTGGCTTCACACTCCTAATCATCTCCCCGGGTCTTGTTTTCCAAGACTGTAAACATATTGGCTTATCTCCTTTTGGCAATCAATACCTTCCTGCCTTTCTTCTAAGACAGGGTTCTCTCTGATCTTGTGGGAGCGGGTACGTGGCTATGGCGGCCCCTCCCAGGCCTGTAGCCGCCTGCTCGCAGGGGAGGTGCAGCATGCGGCTACATTTGTGTTTGTTGTTCAGGTGTCACTTTCCTTGCGACACGCCTCCCTTAGGTGCTGTGCGTTCTGTCTCATCGCCCTCGCCGGCTGGGCCTTTTATGTTATTACGTCTGGCCTTATTTAAGCTTGCTTTGTGCTCACGACCATTTGTCGCTCATTAATGTTACGTCGGCTTCTTTCGTTGTAGTCAGTGCGCTTTTATGTTTCGTTTTACATCACGGTGATTAAACGCTTCGGACTTGCGTTTGCTCCTCTTCCTTTTTGTCTGCCCATGACAGCGGCATGATTGGAGAATCACTCACTGTTATATCGATGACCAATTAACTGATTAAATGACAAACCAATTACTTATTAATCAATAGTACAAGACTGAACGGGCTCGCCAACGGTTCTTAAAAAGATATTCAAGGGAATTTCTTCTTAACCCCGACTCGTGCAATTTTTACTAAGATACAGACATTCACCAAGGTTTTCTTGTTTGGAATTTGGTAAGAACAGAATCTACATACACTCTAGATCACACTTAAACCCAATAATTAATCCTGTGCACCTGTTCCCAGTTTATCTGCCCCTCTATATAAGCCTCGGGGTTCTCTGCTCTCGTGCTGAGTCCCCTGCTGAGTGCACAGGACAGAGAGTTCCAGCACGGTTGCCACATCAGCACCTTTGAGCAGCGCCGCAGTTCTGTGGGGCCGGTCGTGTTCTGTGTGCTGTTTTCTCTCGTTGCTGTGCTTTGGGCGTGATGGAGAACACACACTCCACCAGCACAAACACCTCACCCTCCCTCCTCACCACCATCACAAAGGGAACCACTCCATCCAATAAGCTGTGAGGTTATAATAGAAAGGGTTGCATCTCTCTGTCTCCATTGTGCAGTAATTAGGGGGGAAAAGTCAGAATTGTGAGTAATAAAGACAAAATTGCGGCCCGTCATCAGGGGCAGGCCTTTCGATTCCCCACCAGAATGATTTTCCATTTCAGACTCATTAAAAGACTCACTAAGCTCACTTACTCACTAAGCGTGAAGCTAGGCGACATGGGCATACATTCTTTCTTCTCTAATCGCGATAAAGAGGTGGGTGTGGTAGAGATTTTGCACATTTCAGGTCACTGAAGGACAAGCAAAATAGCTAATGTATATACAGGAAACTTAGCTAACAATTACTTTTACTATTAGTGAACGTGAACACGTGAAGCGACACCATTATAGTGCTGTCAGTTCGGTTAAATTTAATATAATGTTAGCCCACTCCTTCTCCACTCCTTTTAGGTGACACTACTGAAAACATGTATTTACCAAATATAAAAAAAGCTCTCTAGCTACGCCCCTGGTCACTTTTGAAAAATAAAGTTGGAGCTCTAAGAAATAAAGGTGCAGTTCAACCTTTTCACATTGTACTTAGTAAAAACTGCATAAGTGGGATTTAAGAAGAAGTTCTGAGAAATAAAGGTGCAATTAAACCTTTTTTTAAAGTGTGGCCAAAACGGGCTTCCATAGATTTCTGTGTGCACACAGACCACAGTCGCATGCCCTTTTATGGGCATTGGTGGATCATTTGCTTATGCTAATTAGGAACAACTGGCACCTGTTTTCAATTTGCAAGGACAATGTGAATCATTGAACAAAGATGCAAACAATTCTGCAGTATAAGAACAGGTCATGAATCTGATGTAGACTTTTTCTCAGGAACTTTCTCAAGAATAAATTTAAGAAAAAAAATTGTGGGGATTTTGGCAAATGAGGTCCAATGTTACTAATGGCAAGCGATGTAGAGCCACACCTCTGGACGATAACGCCAGCTGTGATGCTGCCAATACTGTCTTCTGAGGCCTCACTCATCTCACTGCTGCAGCATCTGGGCCCGAGATGACCCTCCCAATCCCCAGCTTCCTGTGTGGGACTGGTGTGTCCGCCACCAGGCATTCATATCCGTCTCAGATTAAAGACCCAGGAATATTCAAGATATACTTAAAGAAATGGATCACGTGAGAATTTCTTAAAATTGCTTTTCTCGATGTAAGATCAATAAACGGGTGAGTGGACTAAATCCTGAGGCCTCTAATCCCAGAGAGCTCTGAGTGGACTACAATCTGAGTCTTTTAATCCCAGAGAGCTCTGAGTGGACTACAATCTGCAGCCTCTAATCCCAGAGTGCTCTGAGTGGACTCTTATTCAATGGCCAAGGATGAGGGAAATAGCTTCTCATGAATAACAAACAGTTATTAAATGGGAGCTTTTTCACCTCTTCCTCTCCTGTTCAGCACACACAGCAAACATCACTATCCAAGTCTTGAAGAGCTTTCCAAGGTTCTTAGATAGGACAAATGCCCAGAGACTTCTGCAACTGGAAAGCAAGGACATAGTCTAAAACTGTTTTAGGACTGACACCAAATGCAACCTACACTTGGGGTAAGAGGTGGTTAGGTTATTTTAAAGGCACAGATGATCATCCTTTATCCTGTATAAAAGATGACTAAGATGCAAGAGTCACCACACCAGGAGGGCTTCGACGAGAACGCCTACACGGGTCCATTTTCAGCGTCTAGGAGCTGCCCTCAGTAGTCAGCGTTTCAGCACTTACGGAGCTCCAGTGCTCCTGGGAGGGCCGTGCAGTCCTGCTCACAGAAGCCAGCCTCTGTCTGCCTCTTGGAGAAGGAGCATTAAGGAATGAGACAGAGTCCATCCACCCCGTTCTGGCCCATAGGCCCGCCGTGGTGTAGCAGGGGAAGGTACTGAGACACACAGATATAAACACACACACACACACACACACACACACACACACACACACACACACTTTCTCTGTCTGGAGTGCCCCAGTGAGGTTGTTCACCAGGTTGTCATACAGACTCCTTCCCCGTGGAGAGACACTGACTCACAGTCTCCACTTCTCAGCGTTAAAAGTTCAGTGTTCAGTACGGCGATACCTGAACTGACTCCACAATGTTCATTCATTATCACAATCTTAAATAGATGTGAAGCAGAGGCCTTTGACGTCATTAAGCCACAGTTCCAGAGACCTCCTGCAGTGCTCCGTCCAGCCACCAATCACAGCATCTTTGCATTCTGGACATGCTGCCCTGGGCCTGAGTGCTGGTCACCATATTACGCGTGAGGGATTCTCATCCTGGATAAGGGACGACTTCTCCAGGCAGAGAAACAAAACAGCGGGAGTGAGAAAAAGCCCCCCCCCCCCCCCCCCCCCCCCCGCATTTTCACCTCTTGTGCAGAAGCAGGGTTTAATCATCATAAACTCGCCATTTTAGCGACAGGAGACATTGACTAGTCCTAATCGATATGAAATAAGATTCAGGGAAGTGGGGAGCCATGTTTTAGCGCTTTGGCAGATTGTCACTAAATCTGGCAGCGGCGCGCTGGTCCCTCCAGGCTCACGACAGCCGCCTCGCTCTGCGTTCTGCAGCAGGTTCTCCTCAGCTTCACGGGATTAAGGTCACGCAGACAGGAATTCACGGAGGCGTGGAAAAGTGCACGTTTGGCTGTATCAGTCTCCAGTCTAATTGAGGCTCTCTGCTACATCTAAAAATCCCTGTGGGAACTGCAGTGAAACACTGTCAGGAATTAGCGGGGAGGAGGCAGGAGCTGTCAGGGACTGATACACTCTCTGCGCTGTGCATTAGTCATAAGAGCTCTATTCTGTGAGCAATTAAGCCTGCCACTCTGATTCCGAGGTAAACGGGCCGGGCCACAGAGCGGAAGCGCCACCGCCCTTTGGTGAACCTTCGCATTTGCGCGCGGAGTTTTCCTCTTGGCCCTGCGAGAGCTCTCACTGTGGTGTGATCTCCACCATGAGGACTGAGCTCAGCAGGCCAAATGTGAGACAGACAAAAGATGTAAAGGAGCAGAAGAAGGAACTTTGAGATGATGAAATGGTCAAGAGACAAAATAAGAGTGCATTGGTGGAAAAAAATTGATTTGGGAGGGAGACTGAAGTGGAGGAAAAACAGGGGGATGGAGTGAAGCAGGACCCTGGAGACCTACGGGACCCTAGAGACCTACGGGACCCTGGAGACCTACGGGACCCTGGAGACAACACGGGACCCTGGAGAACTACGGAACCCTGGAGACCTATGGGACCCTGGAGACCTACGGCACCCTGGAGACACACGGGACCCTGGAGACCTACGGGAACCTGGAGACACATGGGACCCTGGAGACCTACGGGACCCTGGAGAACTACAGGACCCTGGAGACACACGGAACCCTGGAGACCTACGGGACCTGGAGACCTACGGGACCCTGAAGACACACGGACCCTGTGCAGGCTGTGTTTGCAGCTCTCTC
>NC_135223.1:15726153-15831153 GCF_052324685.1 Brachyhypopomus gauderio | reverse complement strand
GCATTTAGAGTTTGGTCGGGATGCTTTTGTCAGCATTTTATGTTGCACGTGTTGTGCATCAGTGCTGACAGCTTCTACCCTTCCCACAGAGGCACAACCCAGTAGAATCACTGCATATCTCAGTTATCGGCGTCTGCAGGGGGGAATTTGTTTGTTTTGCAGCCTCTGACTTGATTGCTGCCTTTTGAGTGGCTACAGTATTTCCTGTCATCTTAGACTGGAGTCATGCATTTTGCTATACTTGTAAGTTCCTAAGTCTGTCATATCTACAATTTTTCCTTTTTTAAGGTGATTTACTTACTGCTCCCAATCAGGAAACTCGTCTTTCAGACCTTCTGTCCAACTCTGCCTGTAATGATGGATTTTCTGGGCATCATTGATATACTGATATTGTGTCTGTTTCATTTATTGATGTGCCAGATTTCACACTCCCCTTCTGACCTTTCTCTGCTATAACATCTGTCCATCCCCCTCCTCTCATTCGTGTCCCTCAGGAGCGAAAACCTCCTCTAAGCACCGATCAGGCTTAGTGCAGGGGTTTAGACAAAAGAATCCTCTTAACAAGAAAGTATAAAAAAATTCCAAAGGTCTTGGAGGGTAAACAGTTGTTTGCATTAAGAAAAAGTTCAAATATGAAAATTTGTTGCTGTTATACTTGTGCATGTAATTTATTGATGGAAAATTTTCACCCAGAAAAATGAGATAGAGCTCAACAGAACAAAACAAAACAACAAATCAGTTATGGCATTGATTTTGTTTTATATTTCTCCCATTGGAAACGACAGATGGTGCAATATGCAGTATGGGAGATAATGATTTATATAAGAGGAAATAAGAAATATGCAATTCTGCCCATGCACATTTGTCTTGTGGAAGGATTCCTCCTAGCCTTTGAGTCATTATTTTAGTGCTAGAAATCAATATTGACTTAAGGCCGGTTGCGTTCCCTGTCACTTACCCAACCTTTACCTTTTGGCGGTCTGAATACCAAACAGACAAGGCTGTGGAGAAATGAATTATGCCCAGTTCAATTTATTGATTTTTTTCCATAGTAAACACTGGCCAAAGTTTGGAGGCAAATTAAATCAACGTCAAGAACATTTGGAGTGCCTGTGTGCAGGAAAAAAAAAGCCTTATAATAAATATGAGGTTCTTTAGTCGTGATTAGAGACAGAGAGGAACCGGTGGCATGGCGTCCTCCCAGAGGTCCCTGAGGTCCAGCTGCATAACTACCGTCCTCCTGTAGCAGACTGGAGAAAAGCACCAAGGGATTAAGCCATGGCTGACTATCTGAGCGGCACTGCCAGTACCATACATGGACCCCCAAACAGGAGAAGCAGCGGAGAGCCCAGAAGACTCCGGCAGGTGCTGATGTACTTCGTAGCACCACGCTTGCCTCTGGGGCGTCACCCGGCCAAGCGTTCGCAGAGAAGCCGTATGAAAGCACTTCCACCTTCGGCTGGGGTCAGTGAAGCTGGCAGGAGTAATAACGGGAGATGTTGTGCCTGATGTCCCCGGGGCACGCTGCCCCCTGCTGGGAGTCACACAGAGACGCATGCGGTGATACATACCAATAGAGGCCGAGCTGGCGCTAGTGCCTGTGCTCATACATCAGTCTGTTCTGTTAAAGACATCCACATGAAGGTCTCGTCTTTGGAGAGTGTCTTATTTTTATGCGTAACTTGCCCTTTAATTGAAAGATAATCCTCTCCTATCGTTCTGTCTTCTGACCAGCATGTCTGAATATGTTGGGTTCGTTATCTCAGACATTTCTAATAGACTTGGGTTCTAGTTCATGCACTGTATATTTCACACATTCTGTAAATTCAGTGCTTCTAAAGACGCTCAAATCTAACCTCATTCTGATCTGAGCAGAGCGATATGGTGCAGGGCTTCTCTCATGGGCCCCAGCAGAGGGGAGGGTTGAAGAATGACAGGCTCAATTCACTTCCCCATTTGGACTTTTGACAAACTTGGTCAACTGCAACAGCATCAGTGTGCAACTGTCACTAAGCATCTGTCAGTAGGAGAACACACCCCCTCCCTCACCCTCCATACCACCTGCACCACCTACAGCTCTGATGACCATAAGGCTGCTGTCGTTACTACATAAGGTCACTTTCCCAGCATCCTCTGCTGCCCCCCACCCCAACTATACTAGTTTGCTAAACACTTTCTGCCCCTAAAGAAAGTTTGGTGTTTGATTCAGATGTTTTTTCTCCTGTGTTTTGAAGTACAGTTATGAGAGACAGAAATGTGCTGTAGTGGCTGTATTGATCCCGGTCAAGATGCAGCTGCAGGGTGAAGGTGGAGGTGTGTGACAGCAGTCAGAGTGAGGGATGGGTCAGAGAAAACCATGTGACATGGGAAAATAAATGAGTTCTCTCTCTATCTCTCCCTCTCTCTCTCTCTCTCTCTCTCTCTCTCTCTCTCTCTTCCTCTCTCTCTCTGTTTCTCTCTCCCTAGCTTTTTCTCTATCCCTCTCTTTCTGTTTCCCTCTCTCTCTCTCTTCCACTTTCTCTCTCTCCCTTTCTGTCCCTCTTTCTCTCTCTCCTTCTCTCTCGACGGCCCACCTCTCTATCTCTGCCTCTTTCGTTCTCTCTACTGTGCTTTCTTTGATGTGCTTTTCTTTCTCTCCACTCTTTCTAATTTATCTCTCTCTGGCTCTCTATCCCTCCCCCTTTCTTTTACTCCATCTCTCCTTCTCCAGCTGAGAGTCTCTGGATTCTCTCCTCAGTCGGAACAGCTGCCCCACTGATGAATCAAGTTCCTTCTGCCTCCCACGCATCTGGCTAACTTTTTTAAAATACCAATATGATTTCCTCCACTCATGATAAATGGTCTTGTCCTCAGATGGTGGATCATTTAATCCAGAATACAGTGATCTATTATGTCCAGATGCTGCAAAAACTTCACCTGCCACCGAAATGCAGGCGACGAGTCTCACTAAACTTTCCTGACCAATTTATGGTGCACAAGGCTCATATATTCTAGCCATAACCGCTCACATAATGAACTCCGATGTACAGGGGAGTGAGATGTGTGGACTGGCCTGTGCCAAACACCATTTGCCATCCTTGCTCCAGTGTACCCAGAGATCAATGTACAAGAAATTAATTCCTCCTCCATAGCAAAGAGAGAGAGCTCAAGGGGCCGTGTCCATTACTGCCCCAGCCACCGAAGGGAGCCAAAACATGGCAGGGCCAGTCCTGTGGGGCACAGGAGCCATTTTCTAAGCAGCTCACAAGGTGACGAGCAGGAGGAGAAAACATCCATCACGTAATGCAGGCGGGGAAATAAGGTTTCTGTCGGTTAGGCTGGCGAAGATTGTCTGTGGGCAAGGGGACGAGAAGGGAGGTTACAGATAGCGACGCCAACAGCAGCGGACGGATCTAACGCACTGGCACCAGCCGGAGCAGATTAGCGTTCCAGCAAGAACATGGTCTCCACGATCTCGCTTCAGAGTCCCTGCGGTCTGTTCGTACGATCCCTCATGGGTTTCTCGTTACATGTACTTACGGGGGGAGGCAGACTGTGGTTAACAACATTAAGATGCTATTATGCATCCACTAGATGCCAGTGTTGATTCATTTTGGGGAAATTGAGTTAAGGGCATAATTGCTGCCGTTGCTTTGTTTGCACGCAGAGGTTTAATTACAGTGCGCAAGAGTTTCATGCTTACTTAGGCAATTGTGCAGTGTTTCTGCGAGTGAGATATCGACCCTAATCGCTGTTAAAAACCTCTGCTGCATGCCAGATACAGACCCTGTACCAGTAAACACAACCACCAACACAAATGTATTCACTTAGTGGCATGTATTCCAGTTGTTTTATTACAGCTGATGTATTCCAGTTGTTCCATTACAGCTGATGTATTCCAGATGTTCCATTACAGCTGATGTATTCCAGTTGTGCCATTACAGCTGATGTATTCCAGTTGTTCCATTACAGCTGATGTATTCCAGATGTTCCATTACAGCTGATGTATTCCAGATGTTCCATTACAGCTGATGTATTCCAGTTGTTTCATTACAGCTGATGTATTCCAGTTGTGCCATTACAGCTGATGTATTCCAGATGTTCCGTTACAGCTGATGTATTCCAGATGTTCCATTACAGCTGATGTATTCCAGATGTTCCATTACAGCTGATGTATTCCAGTTGTATTATTACATTTGACATATTCTTGTTCCATTACAGCTGATATATTCCAGTTGTTCTTGTTTTCTTATACATACTTCACACAAGAGAGAGAGAGAGAGAGAGAGGAAAAAGAGAGAGAGAGAGAGAGAGAGAGAGAGAGAGAGAGAGAGAGAGAGAGAGGCACAAGACACCTGCCTCAGTCCAGGTCCTATTCCACCTTTTTCTGGTAAACCTGATTGTGAAGTTGTGTTCACGAGAAGAAATGTCGTCTCCTGTCTTCTTCTGCAAAGACGCCACAACACCTAAAACCTGAGAGTCTCGTTCCATCTCCGTTTACATTTGGTCTCTGCTCTTATGCTCAGTCCAGGAAAGAACATTTTGACTTTGTTTGTCTCTTCCGTTACCATGGACACCACATTGGAGAAAAGCACTTTAGTGTTTGTCCTGTTGTGGGCGTTTTTGTGTCTGGGACCCACGTGCAATGGATTCACCTTTTCATGGCACCAGAGGTCAGGAAGCATCATGCAAAGTGTTTTCACAAAAAAAAGTGCTTAAAGAGTTTGCACGTCTTTTAAAACGTATAGATTTATGCCAGTGATCCAGACACCAGAGCCACATATATAATTGGGAGTTTTGCACAAGTGTGTAATACCAATTTGTAAATGATTGAGAAGAACAGTAATATTAAGGTAGTGATTCTGTAGTGTTGTACAGTATTTACAACCTTCTATATGCCAGCCAACATAAGTGGTAGCCAATTAAGTAAATCTGTAGTGTAGGTGTACGCAGTAAAGCAATCACTCCGTGTCTAAGCAAACTGAACTGAGCACTTAGCTGAAGGATGCCTGATATTTAAAAGGGAAGAAGTGCAAATTGCCTCCAAGATTTAGTGTGTCCTGTCACCAGATGACTCATAAACACGGTCACATGTTAATGAAGTTGTCATCACACATTGTCGTTGAACATCCCGAGGTGTTTTAGGTTGTCTGTGCCGTTGGTTTTTAATCGAGAGGCAGCCGAAAGCGACCTTGGCTTACAGGAGTCTTAATGATTCACTGACGTATTTATGTTCCTTACAGTGCACATGCTAGCACATGTCTGAGTCTGTGTTTGTGTCTGCATGTGTGTGTGTGTGTGTGTGTGTGTGTGTGTGTGTGTGTGTGTATGTGTGTGTCTGTGTCTGTGTGGCTTTGAAACATGGCCTGAAGAATACATCCCTGTTATATTGTTGTATTTGTGTGCTTTTGGTTTTGGGAGGTGAGTTTGCTGTGTAGCGCATGCACACAGCTGCAGGTGTTTCTGAGTACCGCATCATTTAAGGAGCTCTTGCATATGCAAATCTCTCTGTGGATGATTACTTTTGATGGAACAGATGTCCTTATTGCTCTAGCGGCCTCGCCTGGGGTGTGTGTGTGTGTGTGTGTGTGTGTGTGTGTGTGTGTATGCGTGCGCGCACGTGTTTGCTATGGAAGCTGGTAGATAAACACTATTTTCTCAGGTTCCTCTAGGTGTGCACATTGAAGTGTAGAGTACACCCTTACACACTCCGCCATGGGGAGGGGGAGATTTGTTCAGTATACAATTAGCTCTACAAACATTGAGAATGTTAAATGAGGGCCACACACTGTGCATTCGTCTTAATGTCGATGTGCTTCACAATGAGGGAGTCAGGTTCAGAAATGACAACCTTATATCTGTTGTGTTGGTGCTGCTGCTAGTATATGAGGTCATAGTTGCAGTGTTTTGCATATCTGTTATGGTGCTTTTAAGCATAGCAGGGATAGCATTCAGAATATGAATTTTTGTATTTTTCATGTTTGCTTTTTCATTGCTAATCCATTGAAAGGGGGTTAATTTCGACTCCGTGGAAATCCTGAGGATACTGGCCACGTGGAGGCGCTGTAGTATTCCTTTACTGTATCGACAACGAGGGGGTGCGAAGATGATAAACTTGGGTTGCGACTAAGCTTTAAATAAGCCTTTTTAAAATCAGGTTAACTTTTTAATCATTCACTTCTTTCCCGTAATGACTCTGTCTATACTTATTTAACAGTTAATTGTTTTTGAGTTAGTGTTTGAAAGCTTTACCCCATAATGTCACTTCTCATGCACACAGCAGTGTCTAAACACCTCTTTAGCACGCACACAGCTCATTGGCTGCAGATATCTTCTGTGCTGAGCCCGTTTGCCCTGCCTTGTACTTTGACCCCCCCCCCCCCCCCCCAGCGCAGTTCCTGTCTGTTCAGAAATTAGTTGGGATAAACTACACGATTGCTGCATCAAATAGATGGACGGTTCTCCAAACCCGCGACGGAGTGTCTAGAAGAAGCACGTGCGGAGAATTCGGATCAAGGCACGAAGTGACATTCTCACTCCACGCCTACAGTGCTCGGGATCACACCAACCAACAAACTCGCACCCGTGTTGAACGGACTGCGATCCGCCCTGTCGAATATCTGCCCGAATTTAATCCCGATCGACTTAGTCGCTTCAATATTTTAAGGTTTTGGATCGCTGTAAGATCGTAGGCTGTCTGTGGCGGGGCGACCTGTTTGTGGCGCGACTGCGTTCCTGCAGCTCTCGCCACTTGTCCGTGACATTTAAGTCATGGCATTACTGTACCTGAGATTTTCGGGAAAGATTAGCAATAGCAGCTCTTTCCGTTTTAACCGAAGCAAGTCACCTGCTGAGTAGAAAGGGCACCGAGGAGAAAACCTGTCGCCTCTGCCCAGACTTAAAATGAGTCAGTACGTTGACGAGGATGTGAGCGCAATCTTCTATTTGTCCTCCTCTTTGCCAGATTTGATTATGTTTCCAGTGGCCCTTCCAGCGCGCAGGTGCGCAGTATCGTTCAACGACCATCTCGCGTTGCGTTTTTTTCCCGTTCAAATGTCATTTGAATTAAGCCGGAGATAACGGCGCACATTTTCACCCTGTTTGTTTTTCATTATTCGGCACGGCGCACGGTTTTGCCCTCTTGGCTTCTAATGACAATTTCGCTGGCAGTCCGTTGAAAAACTTTTTAATAAGTTTCGTGATGTGTTTGGCTCAAAGCTATTTGATGACCGTGATTGCTGTCACACATGAGCACTCGCTATTACCAGCCAACTAGTCTCTCTGCGGAAATACAGTCCTATCATTCCGTATTCATTAGCTTAGGGTTTTAATGAAATTCTAATCACCACGAGCTGATGAAGTTCGCTTTATTTATCACTCGATGTGGTCCACGTGTCACAGGATGAAAAGAGTGGAAAGCGTCGCTTTTCACAGGAATACGCACCGCTTTTGTCTGAGCGTGAACTCGCGCTTCAGGAATCAAGGCGCACTAGATTCTGGTCGTATTTTTCGATCCCCCATTTATTTGTTAGCCAAGGCAAGCCTAACCACGAGAATCCGCGGTTAATGTCGTTCCGCCATAACGGCTAAAGGCTTATTTTTCTGTAACTTGAAGATATGACAGTGGCGTGTCCAGGATTTTATACAAGTGGTGATAAGGTTGGGGCAACAACACTTAATTATCTTTAGTGTAAAAGCGATTTCTGCAGGTAAAATTAATGGGCATTTAATGACATTATTGTATTGGTTTAATTTTTGTTCTGTAGTTGCTAATGTTCACAGGATTTGGTTAAAATCGAGGCCGTAGGCATGGAATAAATACATTAATATAGCACTGAATGCTGTACGCAGCTAACGGGCACATATAAGGTTGTGTAAGTAATTATGTTAATGAATTTTATTCGTATTCATTCATGGTATATTAATAATGATTTAACTCGGCAAGAAGCTTGACACGTGAACAACGTGCTAGTATCAACACGGATGAGGAATGGCTCTGCAGAACTATGTTGGAAATAACTCTGTTTACGTGGAAAAGATAAACGTATTATCCAGACATAACAATTATGTCACAGCCAATAACAGTGAGAAGTAGGAACTAAATGTGGTATAATTCTTGAATTCTTGCTGAGCCAATCAGAGGGACGAACAGCAGTTAATGTAATAATCTTAAATAAATAATAAACTTAAATTGAGAGAAAGCTAAAATAAGGGATTTTTAATTGAGGATAGCAGCTTAATTGAGGTAGTAAGACTTTGTCTAGGGTGTCAGCTGTCACCTTGTGCTACCTGTATCGCCACACCCATGAGTGGTTTATACGACTTTCTTTTCTTTATCGTACGCAGGGGCGCAGATGGCACTGGGGACGGGAGGGACATGTCCCCTCCAGATTTATATTGACCCCATCCGAAATCTAGCATCTACAAGCATAAACGTATATATTGTACAGCTTGGTCCCCCTCACTTCAGAATTTCCATCTGCATAGGTGCAGTAAGAGCAGGTGTCCATTTCACTTGACAGAACATCTTTCCTTATCTTCATCTCACAATATTTTATGCATTTAATGACGGTGAAAGTAATTATAAACAGCGCGGCGTTTGTGCCTAATGCGCTGTCCAAGGTACTGAAATTGTTTACAGAGCTCGTTTTGCTCTCGACGCTGGTGGAGCTCTCCAAGGTTCTGAATCCGAATAAGTTATCATGGGGTTAAAGTATATTAATGCTACGTGTTAATTACTAATGCGCGATAATACCTAAATGTGATCCCCGGGTAGGTACAAATTGGCTTAACCTATTAAAAAAGCTGATGGTAGCTTCATGTTATCATTCTTTTTCTCCCTGTGGAGCAATGCTGTTTGGTATTACACTGAAAATATTTGTAAAAGGAGTAGGATTACTGAATTATTAATACACACTAATTAATTGGTCCTATGATGGTTGCATTGGCTCAGAACTGTATAACCAGAGCATTTAACTCATCTGCACTAATTATACTTTTCCAATCAGGAGTTTGTATTGTATTTAATACTGGTAGCCTATATTACTTTCATTAATTCAAATTAAAGTACACTATAATGTCAAAAGTATTCACTCACCTTCTTTGACTCACATATGAGCTTAAATGACATCCCATTGCTAATCCATAGGGTTCAATATGACATTGGTCCACCCTTTGCAGCTAGAGCAGCTTCAAGTCTTCTGGGAAGGCTGGGAAGGTTTAGGAGTGTGTTCATGGGGATATTTGACCATTCTTCCAGAAGCGCATTTGTGAGGTCACATGCTGATGTTGGATGAGAAGGCCTGGCTCTCTGTCTCTATTTCATCCCAATGGTGTTCTGTCGGGTTGAGGTCAGGACTCTGTGCATGCCAGTCAAGTTCATCCACACCAGACTCTGCCATCCATGTCTTTATGGACCTTGCTTTGTGCATTGGTACACAGTCATGTTGGAAGAGGAAGGGGCCAGCTCCAAACTGTTCCCACAATGTTAAGAGCATGGAATTGTCCAAAATGTCTTGGTATTCTGAAACATTCAGAGTTCTTTTCTCTGGAACGAAGGGGCCAAGCCCAGCTCCTGAAAAACAACACCACACCGTAATCCCCCTTCCACCAAACTTTACACTGGGCACAATGCAGTCAGACAAGTGCTGTTCTCCTGGCAACCCCCAAACCCAGACTCATCCATCAGATTGCCAGATGGAGAAGTATGATTCATCTCCAGTGAATGCACCTCCACTGCTCTAGAGTCCAGTGGCAGCGTGCTTTACACCATTGCAACTGATGCTTTGCATTGCACTTGGTGATATATGGTTTGGATGCAGCTGGTCGACCATGGAAACCCATTCCATGAAGCTCTCTGCGCACTGTTCTTGAGGTAATCTGAATGCCAATGAAGTTTGGATGTCTGTAGTGATTCTTCTATGCGCTACAGCATCCGCTGACCCCGCTCCATCAGTTTCGTGGTCTACTACTTCGTGGCTGAGTTGCTGTCATTCCACTTCCATTTTCTTATTATAGAGCTGACAGTTGACTGTGGGATATTTAGGAGTGAGGAAATATCACAACTGGATTTGTTGCACAGGTGGCATCATATCATAGTTCCACGCTGGAATTCACTGAGCTCCTGATAGTGTCCCATTCTTTCACAAATGTTTGTAAAACCATTTTGCGTGCTTAATTTTATATGCCTGTGGCCATGGAAGTGATTGGAACACTTTCCGATAATTTGGATGGGTGAGCCAATAATTTTGGAATGTAGTGAAAGTGAGAGCACCATTCTTTTCTCTCTTTTTTTTTTTTTTTTACAAAACATTAAAAACCTGTTTGATCATATTCTGATTTTAAAAGAGTATCTCTCATTTGTTAAATTAACAAGCTAAGGTTTATTGGTATTGGCCAATGTAGGGCTGTGAGACAGAAGTGGTCTATGTTCTTGTTGCATATATGTTGTTCATAATTGTTCACGAGAAAAGATATATAGATGTGTATTTAATTTGAATGGATCACACCACTCTTCATACAACACTTACATTGGAAGGTCTGATCCAAATGTTTTAACAGGGCATGTGAGTTATGGTTCTAGGTTAGGCTTCATGATACTGCATAACAGCTAGAAATAGAAAACCTTGAGACATGTCCACATATTTTGATACAGCAGATATATTAGACCAGGTTCAGGTCTTGATTTTGATATGAACTGCATATCTTGTATTGCCCAGGCCTTGTAGGGAAGGTTGTTCTCAAAATTCAGTTCTCGAATTGCCATCTATGTGCTTTCTGTACAGCAACTTTTTTAGCTTGTTGTTTTATTTTATTTCACAGTGAAGTAATCAGGATTGAATCAGCCTTTTTAGTTTAGCATGTTCTTAATTTGTTAATTTAGCCTCAATTAGATTTCAATGCACACTGAATTCAGCATTGGTAATTTCACTGTGACTGCATCAACTCATTAGCACAGATACATACACATCCATACACAATACGCAGTCCATCCATCGCTGGATTTTTAATTTGACTAAAGCCGTCTCTCACATCTTGTGGATGGAATCGAATAGCCTGACCTTAATTAATCACTGTGTTCCTCTTGGCCCTGCAAGGTGGCATTTAAAGCAAGTGAACTAGTGGAAATGAATCCCCCTGTGATGAAAAACATATCGACTCCCTCTGTATTGAACTACATGGAGCTTGCGTAGTTGCCGCAATGCTTTTATGGGGCCACCCCAGTCTTCACTGACATCCATGCGACCAAGAGCTTTGGTTCCAAAGCATGGCCTTTCATAATAGCCAATGTGCTGGACAAAATATGTGTCCAGGGCTAATGGAAGTCTATTGATTAGAACTAACTGATGCAAAGGGCTTATGCCATGGAATTACACTGATGATTAAAAAAATTGCAATGCATTTAAAACGATTAATTATGTCCTTATGTAGCTTGAGCTAGGCCCTAACTTGTGCAAAAAAAATCCCATTTTGTCAATACATGAAGGCTTGGACTGCTTAATCCTGCATGCAGCTAAGCTTCCGTATGAAGATCTGTGATTAAAATCTCATCAAACTTTCTTTCCCATCTCCTGAGCTTAGATAAATGCTCACACAAACACACACATATATTACACACACATAGGGCTTTGAATGCAGATGAGGTGTGTGCGCTAGTGTATGTTCCATGTGCATGTCAGCAGTATGCATATCAGTGAGTGTGTGTCCTTGCGTCTGTTGGTGTGTGTTGCTTTTACGCGTTGCCCACTAATATCACCCCCATATTATTCTTTGCCATGCAATGATATTCAAGTTCTAGGCTGACAGCGTGCCCGGTTTGATTACCCTCGCTGCCCTTCCCCGCCCACCATCCACTGACTTCTGGCTCCTGATGAAGTTCCTTATTATGATTTTGGATGTTGACAGCACTCACAAGCTTCACTCCACTGACTGTGAAAGAACTGCTGTGGTTTGGGGTTTTCAGACTCTCCCCTGGGTGCCGCTCTCCCACTGGGGTTAGTGAATGGAACAGATGGTGAATCGCAGCATCGTAGCTGTGTAAGGCAACACGGGGCAGAATGAGCAGTGTTGTCTCTGCTCTCTGTGGCTCCTCAGCCTTGGGATGGTGAGGAATTCCATTCTGGGGAAACAGCTCTTGTGTTTTGAAAGCCCTCTGTTCTCGTACTCATGCTCATCTTTGCTCCTCACTTCTGAAGCAGGTCTGTCAAGTTTCTGCATACAAGTGTCACAAAAACACAAAGAGATTTCTAAAGGTTTCAAGGTTTGAGAGCTGTTCATTTCATTTCAGAGTAGAGATCTCCTCGCTCAGATGGTTACATGCTATAGTATATACACACATATGCACAAGTGCAATTATACTTGCCACTCATCTCCACCTTGCTCAGAATAATGTCTCAACACAATTTAAACATCAGAGGTCATTTATTACATAATTATGTGTCAGTAATGATTTACTAAAATCTGAAAATTTTAACTTTGAGTGGAGAGAGACAGGCAGATGATAGAAACACGGAGAGAGACAGAGACAGGGAGACCAAGGCAGAAAGACAAGTAGCCAGACAGCGAGAGAAAGAAGAAGAAAAGAGTTTTCATAGTGCTAGCAAACATAAGCTTGTCCATAGTCCTTGCGTGTATGAAAGCACAGGGTTTGATCTCAGTGTTTGTATTAAGATAAATAAAAATGCAGAGTAGAAAATATGCTAAATATTAAAGAGCTCACATTCCATGAATGTTTGTGGTTTTCCAGGGCATCACATATTAGACAACCACTGTAATGGCTACAGAGTTTTAGAGCTCCATATTGCTACAGAGAGGTCACAAATCATTAAAGATTTCCCAAGCTCAATTTTATCTGCCTAACCAGACATATTGGCTTACCACATGCTCAGTATGTTACAACGGGTCATTTTAGTGTGGACATTTGTGCCCACAGACTTACAAAAGAAGGAACTTTTTTATTTCTTTGAGTTTAAACTTTTGCATTGTCTGCCTTTGTCTGCTAGCAAAGGTCATTTCAGATTTAATTGACATTAATACTGTTTTAGAGCTTTTTATCTTTCTTTTAAAGAAAGTCTGGACTTTGTGAAGTATCTAATCTAATAGAGGACTGTCAGAACAGTTCATGAGCAGGTGTGAGGTGGCATTAGGAGAGAGTTTACCCTGCTGTGTTTTGGTTACATGGTACATGAGAGTGGAGTTTATAACCTGCAGAGGGCAACAGGAAAGCTGTGACTTTGTATTTGCTGAGAACTTGCTATGGACTCATAAATTACTTCCTGAAAACCAACACTGGTCTCCTGATAACACTGGAGCGATCATTAGTCTAACACTACAGACAGGGTAAACACCATCGACCTCGTTGCTAGCGGTAATGCCGTCGTTAGTTCTACACTAACGAATGGACCTGTCACACCACTAAAAATCTCCTTCCGGAGTCTGATTGGTCCAAACTCCGGCTGTCTGAGAAAACCACTGTGCTTGTCAACGTCTTAAATCACACTCTGGATTAGTGCCAGCCCTGTTCCCCCGAGTGCCAGCAGGTTGGATCCACAGGGCTGCCCAGATTCCTCGAGGCCTGGCCGGCGTGGCGTCTGCTATCAGAGACCCGCCCCCCGTGCTAATGCGGGAGATGAATGGCATAATAGAGACATTAGGGTCCTGACGAGGCTGGCTGGGAGCCGTATCCTGTGCAACAGCTGCTACAGGACACGTCTGGGAGGGCGGGCACCATCAACACGTCCCCGAACGGGAGGCACGGGATGGGGGCAAATGAGCAGCAGCTGGCATCCTGCACTGCTGGGTCTGGCCATGAAGCTGGAATTAGGACGACGTCACAGTGGCTTTAACACATGAAGAGGAGGAGGGCATTGGGAAAATAACCAGCCCCAGTAAATTAGATTTTTGTTACAATTCCCTAAATGTATTACAGCCGATATGCGAACATTAGGAGGCCTGCGACTAGCTCCACGCCGGGGCCATGCGACGGTGTAGTTTGTGAAATCCATCACACATGGCAAGTAGGGGTCGATTGACAGTGACACCAAGCTTGTCCTCCGTCTTGGTCTAGTGTGTAATTAAGAACAGGCTCCTCTGATACTGCTGTGGCTCTTTATGTGAGTGCATTTGTAGCCTCCACATTGTGACATGTAATAGTACCTACAGGGGTTTCTCAGAGACAGCCAATTATGCACCCCCATGAGGCAGGTACGGTGCAGTATTCATCATTAACTGGTAAATGGAGATGCCCAGCTTTGGTCCTAGAGATCGACAGTCCTGATGAGTCTGGGTTCAGCACACCTGCTACCAATGTTCAGATGCTCCTAAAGGTCTGATTCATCGAATCAGATTAGGGCTGGAATTAAGTTCTGCAGGAGCGTAGATCTCCAGGAATATAGCTGAGTAACCCTGCTGTACTGTATGCAGCAGCTCAGCTTCACATTAGGGCCCTGCCTGTCCCTGGTTTTGACTCATACCTCTTCCTACACAGACAGAGGCTGTCAAACTAGTAGTCTAGAAAGACCTGCACTATAAGTCACACAGTGGCCACAAGGGAGAGCTGTAAAAGTTCAGATTGAGAAATATAGAAGTCCTTCCATGATATATCACCCAGCTGATTTAATTACTTATGCCTACTTGTTTGATGGATTGGTGAAGACAGGTAATTGCATGGAAAACCCAAGGAGGACTTTCTGAACTTGAATTATCCACCTCTGTGAATTCATCATGTAGTGTTCCAGGTGTTTGGTTAACTTGTCTCTCTTGGGTTTCTAAACCTTAATAAGATGTGCTACATGGGTTGCATCGCATGTATTCTGGTTTGTTTCTGCATCTGGTGAGGCTGTCAGGTCATTTTTGTGCCCTGAGTTCTGTGCTTCTCTACAGAATAACAAACTACTGGCTATTACATAATACTTTAGCATGAGATTAGAGATTACAGAGTAGTGGGAGATCACATTAATTTCTTCTTATTGGTAAGTCTGGATGTCTGGATGCGCAGAGTGCAGTGTTCTGTAGTGACAATTTGAGTTAATATGCCCTTTATGGAATGGGAGACCCATTATGGAAATGGAAGCTTCATTATGGAAATGAGGGGTTCATTGGTAATGTCAGAATAATGTCTCTGCTGCTATTGGCGCGTGCATTCATCTTTTAATAAAAAGGTTGGTCAATGTGTTTGTAGGTGTTTGTCACCTACTAGAGAACACCAAGGTCTGAATCCCAGGGATATATAGGCACTGTGTTAGTTACACTATAGTAAAGTAACACTGTGATGGAAGTGGTGGTCATCAGTTGGGTTTTAGGATCCTACGTTCAGTTCACTGGTGTCTGTTGCCATGTGTGTGCAGGTGGATGTGGGCCGGGCCTGACACCATGCCCTTCCCAAACATGCAGCTTCTCATGCAGGGATGTAATCTCCAACCTCCAAATACAGCTCTATATGAGCAGTGGCATCATGAATGAAGAATGAACGAAAAACACATAATAGGCCTGTGTAATTACAGTAATAAAAGAAACAAATCAGTTATCAATAGATGACTGGTACTGGAATCTAACATTTTAAAATGCAGTTTAGAGCACTTTATATAATGTTTTATTTAACTATATGAATCATACATTTTGTTTAGGGTTTTAAATGTGAAAACATTACAAAAGTTTATCACAGGTACTTAGAATGTTTTACGAGTCTCTCTCTCTCTCATACACACACACACACACACACACACACACGCACACACACACACACAAACACACACACACACACACACACACACACACACACACACACACACACACACACACACACACACTATAAGCGATTGTGTGTCTCATCTTCTGTCAGTTGCGCCAACAGATGGCGATCATTAATATCTTTGTCTTTGCGTAAAAACGATTTCGTCTCCAGCTGCACGAGCCATTACCGCAGGGAGCCGCCGGACGTCTCGTCTAAGTTGGAGGATATAACTCTTCCTCTAACGGGTGTAGAGCAGTCTCCTTGATCCGGATCAGCAAACGTCTCTTTTATTCATCTCCCCAAAACGCTGCTATGCCTGTGTGCCGTGAATCGGTGTTACGGTATGAAAGTGCTTAGTTGATCATTACTTATGACACTTCACCATTATATTTACACACATATAGAAAAAGACCCCAAAGACATAACGCCTAAGCAGTGATGTATCAGAACAGACTGCATTTTGCACCCTTCTCGTGGCTACACGTACACAGCCATGGCGAGAGGAGCGGTACGGGCTTTCATTGTCTAATATTGTCTCCATCGCCCACCCTCCTTCTCCTCTTGAGTGTTGTACCCTACTAGGACTGCATACGGGATAATAATATGAAACACAATATGACATTTAATAAACATGACACGAATACTTAAAAACACAATTTCGACCTGGAGTTTCACGTGTCTGAGAAAATGACCATCAGCCCGCAGTTCCAGCAAGTCGCCACTAGAGGATATCCTGCGCCGAAGTCTCGGGCTAGAGAAGTTTAAATAAATACTACTTGGCTGTGCGTTTTAATTCCTCCTGTTTAAAGGGAAAGGATGATCGGGCATGCACGAGGACTGTCATAATGCGCAGAGATTTTATTTATTTATTTGTTAGCAGTAGTTGTTGGCAGTAATTCTACTCTTGCTGTTTGCCCGAAACACAGCTGCACTTGATTATAAACTAGTCTTACGTTCAACATCAATCAGATATTCTAACCTGGGCCAAGTGAAGATTCATGAACAAAGCTATTTTTTTCTATGATGAATTTAAAAAGGCGAGCGAGTCGATAGGGAAAATGAATTACCCTCAGGCTGAGGTGACGCATAGCCTACTCGTGAGGAGGACAGTGTTGGACATCGATTTCACGAGCTCACTAAATAAGTGCTTTGATGCATGATTTATGAACGCTGTCTTGCCTAAAGCTGTCAATAGAGGGCAGGCCTTCCTTGCTACAATTAATGAAACCGGACAAAGGCATAATTTCCCTCAGTTAATAAAAAGTAATATGCTCAACAACTTCTTTGCCCTACCACTCTCCACAGAACCACATCATTTCCTTGGTTTGGTCTTCTATAAATCAGGCTTTGTCCTACAGTGATTTAGTGAAACAGCTCCTACTTTTGTTCTTCCTTCTTCACATCCTCCCGGGCCGCCTCATGCCACCTGGGACGTCCATGTTGTTCTATGCTTGTTTTGAAAGCTTTCCACTAACAATGGGCAATGTGGGCCAACAGAAGTCCAGACCTCTTGCCAAACTTTCTTTTCAGTGTGATGTGCTCTGGCACCTTTTAAGTGTGAAGCAGCCTTTGGAAGCCTTTGTGTCTGTCTGCTGACAGCTTTTAGGGTATTCTTCTTCTGTGTGAGACTCTGCTGGGGGTTTGTGCTCAAAATGACATTGGAAACCTGTCCTGAAGGAGCTATGAGACAGAAGGAGAGCAGGGTTTGTAGGGGAAGAGTGAGTGAGATAGAGAGAGGAAGTGAGGGAGAGAGTGAAATAGAGAGGGAGGGCGGAGGGAGAGAGATACAGGGAAGGAGGGGGTGAGGAGGAAGAAACAAGGAGAACAATGAGAGAGGGAGGAGTTTTGAGGTAAGAGAAAGAGAAAAGAGCACAGAGAAGCAAAGATTGAGAGGAGGTGTGGAGGTATAAGGGAGAGAGAGAGAGCAAGGTAACAGATGGAGAGGGGGGACTCAGAAAAGATAGGCCGCCAAAGACAGATGGAGGGGGGGGGTAGAGAGAGAGAGAGAGAGAGAGAGAGAGAGAGACATAGCCAGCAGAGGCTGGGATGGTGTGGGACAGAACCCCCAGAACCCCAGTGTAGTGCAGCATCGCTGGTGCTGTCAGTCTCCATGCTGAAGCCACGTCTGTAGAGACTGTTTAGAGGCCTCAACTATCACAGAGAGTCAGATAAGGCAGGAGAGATTTGTGTGAAAACAGTCCAGGAGGACCCCACACCACAACACACCCTCCACCCCCAGTGATGCCCCGCTGCGGGTGCTGAGATGGTGTGAAGGCCTGAGGTGGTGTGAGTGTGGTCCTGAGTCTGTGTGAGGAAGTCACAGTACAGGGTAATTGATCACGTGTCTGCTGCCTGCATGATTGGCCTTGCTATACCTTTGTCCTGAGGAGTGTGTGTGTGTGTGTGTGCATGCGTGCACTTACTGAGACAGGTGATAGATAACAAAGCACACTTGTGTGTATTCACACAAACACATGTGCATACACACACATACACATTCTTGGATGTCTGGTGGAAGGACCTGTGCTCTAATTGGGTGAATTCCTCTGGCTGAAACAGAATAATCCTGACAGAATCACCTGCAGAGCTGTATTTTCTGCTGTAATTGGACTCACTTTCTGTGTCTGAGCTTGTCTCTCTATCTCTTTCTCTCTCCCTATCCTCTTTGCTCTTTGTCCTCCATGCTGTGTCTATCCTTGCATTTCACTCCCTCTCTCTCTGACTCTTCCCTCCGTAAAGATCTCCTCGACTCTGTTCAAATGACTTTGATTTCCGTTTCTTTTTTTTCTCCTATGTAATGGTCAGCTGAACTTTATGTCTCTGGATGTCTCTGTTCCCCTCTGGAAGAGCTGCAGTAACTCTCCTGGAATAGCTCAGCAGAGACGTCCTCTGGACACAATGCCCTGCCATGGACATAACAAACAAAAAATGGGAATTAATGAGTAAAGAAATAGTGAAGCAGCATTTAAAGTGTTGGAGCATTGTGTTCATTTCGAAAAATAGCCTGCTGGATGGTGCCCAGTGTTCTGTCAGCGATAAACTAGAGATGTATTTGCGGTTTTTGTAGTGTTGTGCCCAAGAGGATCAGCTTCAGAAGAAGAAATGTGTCACCTGTGCAGCACATTCACTACTGTGTCCCAGCACCAACGCACTCTGCAACCTGTTGTCTCAAATTTAGTGTAGTTTACAGGTGCATACTTCCTGATCACAAACCACAGAGTCCCACGACGCATGATTCATTGTTTAGTTACTGTTTAGTTACTGAGATGGAAGAATTAATCCAAACTGCTTTTAGTATGAGGAGTGATAAACTCTGGCTTTTTCAATGGTGCTTTAGGTTTCCTTTGGTCTGTACAAAAGTGTGATTCTCTGACGGTTTGAACCTCATAGTTGTTGGGTTCATCGTAGCTGTGAAGCTCAGAATTCATAATGACTGTCGATCATGTTCAACATCACACTTATCATCTGACACATTTGACAGAGTTCAGTGTAGATCTAATCCTGAGCATTAAACTGGCATGCATATTTACTTCACTATCTTTCTCTCATTTTCCCGCACAGTAGCGTTCAGTCAACACAGTTGCATGCACTCTCATTTGCATGTGAAATTACCGTAAGCCATTTTCACTGACAGTTCTGTTATTCATTGGTTTCATCTCGGTTTACAGCTTCATGATGAAAACCTCATGTTTGTTGGCATGTAAATATACAAAATATTTTATCAATCTGAACAATTAATTTAAATCTGAATATTGGTTTCTCTTCATTATCATCAACATAATCAAATCAAAATATACAATAAAATCAACAGAGAACAAGGACGTCCGAACTTGTCTAGAAGACATCCATTTTTGCAACTCAGTGATAACAAAATGGAATTTATTATCATTGGGATTAGTGCATCACACGTGCACTAATGCAGTATATTTGGAGACCATATCAGTTAAGTCCCAACATCATATCAAAAACACAGTCCTCACATTTGACTGTGACCTAACCTCTAAATTTCATTTTAGCAATGTCAGACGTATCCTCACAGCAACTGATATAGAAAGAGGAACTCCCACATGCATTGGCATTATCCTGGCTGGACTAGCGTAATGCACTGATAGCATTCTCCCTCTGTATTTTCAAGCCTACGGAGGATAGAGCAAGCAGAATGCTAGCTTGTGTGGAGATGAAAGCACATATAACGGTCTGTAAAGAGTTGCCCTGGCTACCTCTGTCATTCAGAAGCAACTTTAACATCCTTCTGCTGACCTTTAAGTGCTTACATGGTCTTGCCCCTTTTTACTTCAGCAGCATGATCACTAGGCATGCACTCTCGAGGGCTCTCGGATCAGCCGATAAGTACATGCTGCTGGTGCCCAACACCTGACCAAATATCACTGAGGGCTCTCAGATCAGTCGATGGTATTCTGATGGTGCCCACCACCCAACGGAAGAGACTGCATTCTGTTGCCATGGCCCCACACTCTAGAACTCTCTTCCAGATGACATGAGAGCTGTCGATGATTGAAAGGCATTCAAGAAAAAAGTCAAGACCTTTTTATTCTCTAAGGTCTTTAATTAGAGTGCTGTTGTTTTATCTGTACTTCGGTTGTGACTCCTTTTGTCTCCGCTGTTACAGCCTTTAATTTTTAATAATGCACTTTCTTATATTTGCTGTATTTCTTATCTCTGTGTTTGACTTCTCTTATCGCCTTGAAGGGTTGAAATGGGGTCACATTTTGAAACTGTATTTTAATTATGAGGTCTTTTATTTTCTGTACATTGTGTCTTTTATCTGTTGGGAACTTTAATATGGCTTAACGCTTGATTTTGGGAATCAGTTGCCATACCAACAAATTTCAGGGCATGCTTTAAAATATTTGGTAACATTTGGGTGTCCTATTGATGAAAATATTTTCTCCATGATTGCACAAATATTCCCTGTTAACTTGCACATTGCTTTAATTATTTAATGATAAGAAATTATTTTATTAATTGTTTCTATTCTTTTCTTCTTTTTCTATTCTTATTCAACATTTTGTAAACTGTGCAAAAAGTGCTTGATGAAGTTTTCTCATCCTCCTCCTCCTTCTTCTTGTCATGATGCCCACAAGCCCTGATGCTGTGTGTGTGTGTGTGTGTGTGTGTGTGTGTGTGTGTGTGTGTGTGTGTGTGTGTGTGTGTGTGTGTGCGTGCATGCGTGCGTGTGTGTGTGTGCGTGCGTGTAATGATATGTAATGATATGATGGATTTATACATGCAGGTTTGTTTAAAGAATCATGTGGAGTAATGCCCATTATACCTCTCTACAACACACCCTTTCTCCCTCTCTCACACTCTCTGTGCTCTCTTTCCCCAACAAACAGAAACTGGCCTTTCAGTCTCTCTCTCTATCTCTCTCATTCTCTTCCCCTTTCCAGCCTAACTAAGCATCCAATTATAGTTCTCCAATAGTCCCACGAGTTTTATTCCAGCTCCGTAAGACTCCGCATTCATTAATAAAATGATTATACAACTTTATTATATTTTCAATATATATATTTTTTATTAATTTAGGTATTTTTAATTTGAATAGCTGCACATACTCGAGCTGTTAGTGTATGGCCTTCAGATGTCTTTGAGCTTAAATGGCATGCTTTTTGATTATCGCATTCCTCTGCTGAGGAATGTTGTGTTTGTGGTTGACTTTTAAAGGGGTGCCTTTTAATGACTTGGTTTGGGGTCCTTATCTCCAGCTTCTCCATACATTCCTGCTTTGCAGGAGGAGATGAAGTAGAGCATTAGCAGTGACCTCTTCTGCAGGCCGTGACTCAGGCCAGTTCTGCTCACACGGACGGCGTCTCGGCTCCGGCAGGGACAATGGGCCTGCCGTGCTTCTTGGAACAGATAATGAGTTTTAGCGGTGAATAACTACACCAAGGTCAAAGGAAGTTGTGGAAAGTGGAGAGCACGCTGGAAAGTTTGAATCATAACCCTCCTGCTGTCAGTCTCTGGCAAAGGAAGCTGCAGAAATTTCTGCCTTTTGAAAACTTTTCCCTTGGGGTTTTTTTCAAACAAGCGTGCACACTTGCCAACTTGTAGTAGACACAGTGCTGGGATTTGGATTGCTTACACTCACAAACGTTTGTGTAGTCTCATTTTCAGCTTGTTTGTTTCCCTGTGACGTGCCTCCACCGTGCTGGGGGAGCACTGTCCATGTCTCTCCACTCTCCATGTCCACAGTCTACGGCGCTGCTGCTTTGACCGGCCACGTTCCGGAAGCTCCATCTGTGATGCGAAACATTCCGGAATGGCGCCGTGTTCCGTGTGTTCTTATCCCAGAAGGCAGCCCTGATCCCTTCTCTCCAGTGGCAGCCATGTTCGCCTCAGTCTGCATCTACGTCTGCTGTTCACAAGCTAGGTGTGCACAAACTGAGCATACACACAGTTTAACTTGCATGCACACACACACACAAAAGCACAAAAACACTGTCAGCACGACATAGTGTTAGGCCACATTTATATATTAAATGCCAGCCATTTAAAGCCAAGGCCCCGTTTAGATAGGTATAAAACATTGTTCCCTCTCATCTCTTCTTTGTTGTTTCTATAACGCTGTTCCTTGCTCTGTCTGGCTGTACCTTCTCTATTAATCTTTCTGATCTGCCCCTCCCATTGGTTTTTGAGATGGCCGTGTGGGCTTGGTTCAGTTCTGGCAGGTCCATTAGGAACTCTCTCTCTCTCTCTCTCTCTCTCTCTCTCTTCCCCTTTTGGTCAACCAGGTTGGAACAGGGCTCCTGCTGTGTGGTCTCCTTGTGCTCTCTCATTTCTGCGATAAAGGCATTACCTTGACACACAAGCAAAATGGCCACAGTGTTTCTCATTTGGTCAGACATTTCGGTGTCAGCAGAAAAGTTTACTTTAGGAATGAGGTGAAGAGAAAAGTGGATTGAGGAAGGAATGAAAACGAGGGAGGAGGAGGAGGAGGGAGATTTTCTGTTTTTGGCTCTGGATGACTGGCTTCTTTTGAGAGATGTAATTGTGGAGCTGCACTATGAAAGCGGCCAGTACAACTCTGACGATAAGCCAGAGGCTCTGACATGCTGCTCCAAAACAGCTCACGTGTGCCAGCCACGTCCTTCAGCTCTGACACACTGCTCCAAATCACAGCTCACGTATCCTGGACACTTCCTTCAGCTCTGACACTCTGCTCCAAAACAGCTCACGTGTGCCAGCCACGTCCTTCAGCTCTGACACACTGCTCCAAATCACAGCTCACGTATCCTGGACACTTCCTTCAGCTCTGACACTCTGCTCCAAAACAGCTCACGTGTGCCAGCCACGTCCTTCAGCTCTGACACACTGCTCCAAATCACAGCTCACGTATCCTGGACACTTCCTTCAGCTCTGACACTCTGCTCCAAAACAGCTCACGTGTGCCAGCCACGTCCTTCAGCTCTGACACACTGCTCCAAATCACAGCTCACGTATCCTGGACACTTCCTTCAGCTCTGACACTCTGCTCCAAAACAGCTCACGTGTGCCAGCCACGTCCTTCAGCTCTGACACACTGCTCCAAATCACAGCTCACGTATCCTGGACACTTCCTTCAGCTCTGACACTCTGCTCCAAAACACAGCTCACGTGCCCCAGCCGCTTCTTTGTCTCCAAATTTTCAAGAGAAACAGAATGGGTTCCATAGGTGTCACATGCAGTCATGTTCTGATGTTGCTTCTCTTCGGATGGCTTTAATATCGATGTGGGCTGGCAACTGATAAAGGTGTTCGCTGATGAAAGCGGCCTTGACCCGTAATGCAGTGCTTGTCCAGGCTTCTTTGTTTGCTATGCTAATGATGCAATGTTTACCCACGCAGAGCGTGAAACTGATTGGCCTTTTCAATAGAAACCCAAGGGAGCGAATCACCTCTTTAATCCATCAGGCTTCAATTGTTGTTCTGAGTCACAGCAGGTCTAAGAAATTTCATAAAAACTCTTTCTGATGGAAACAGATTGTTCATACTTTGAGTTGTCCATGTATATCTGAGCCTGAAAGCACTGGCCTCTGTGATACAAGAAGACTAATTTGACAGGCATGCAGAGACCTGTGGGGTGTGTGTGTGTGTGTATGTGTGTTTGTGTGTGTGTGTCTGAATGGTCAGGCTCGAACAGGATTTGTAAATAAGGTACACAGTCCCCAGAGTCCCTGGCTTGCAGTAGCTCGGCCTTCTAGGCATCCATTGTCATGGTGCCGAGCATCTTGGCTTGTGTCAGCACTATTAGAAAAGCACAGGACTGCAAGGCAGCGAGGCAGTGAGGCAGAGAGGCAGAGAAACCTTCGGGAGGCGGGTGTCACGGGCTACACATCTACCCCCTCCACCCATGATTTGACAGGCCAGTAAACAAGCAGAGACACGGCATTACGATCCCTCCCCTGATCCTGCGCTCAGCTGGGTGTGCGATGCCCTGCCTCACACACCTCAGCGCATCTGTGTGGGGCTGCCTGGGAAATCACGCCCACCCTTTTCCCCTGGGCCCCCTGGGCCCTCTGGCTTCCTGCACCCTATACGTGCAGCAGTGCGGGAAGCAGCTGGTGTCCCCCAGCCAAACTCCCAGGGACAAGAGTTTGGAGCAGAAGAATGAGTCTACTGGGGATGTCTGAGAAGGTGTGGCTTCGTTAGGGTTGCGGTCTTGAGAGAGCTGGTCGAACAGGACACACAACATATTAACTGCTCTAATTTCATGGGTTTGATGAGTAGGGCACACACATGCTGATTAATATGTAAAGTACATGCTGATTAATATGTAAAGTACATGCTGATGAATATGTAAAGCATTCCAGATACGAATTTCTGAGAATGTAGACCTGAAACTGTACGACTCTCTCTCTCTCTCTCTCTCTCTCTGTTTTTCTGTTCGTCTCTCTCACTTTCACTCTGTCCGATGAGCAGGTATTTTGTGCCTAAGTTGGGATTTGAATTTGGCATCTGGTGTGATTTACCCTCTTTTTTTCTCCCAAGGCTGATCAATTAGCATTTTGAACCACTGCTGAGATTTGGATTAAACTCACATCCTGGAGCAGTGACTCTTAGCCAAATCTGTGGCAACAGTGACATCATGAGGTGTTGTAGTGATGCGCTTAGCTGCATTTCTCATCACGCACAACCAAAAACAGCCCTCCTTATATCCTACTACAAAAAGCCCACTGGTGAGAGAAACAAAGAGAGAGAAAGAGAGACAGAGAGAGATAGACAAAGAGGAAAAGAGAGAGACAGAATGAGATAGAGAGAGAGCACCTTAACCTGACCTCCTCAGGGCATTTAGAGGATTGATTTTTTTTTCATTTGGCTTAATGTTCAAGCTGCATTCGCTAAAGTAGATTTTCTTTCGACCTTTTGAATTAGTTGTCCATTCCGCAGTTTCTTAGCTGTAGTTTTAAATGTTTTGGAAACTCGTCTTGATTCCTTATTCCACTGCACAGCACCGCTGCACTGATGTGGGGTATGTTAACGATAGCTGCGCTCCACTGCTGCTGGGTGCAGACCTGGCCTGACCTGGTGACGGACCAGACACTCCCAGCTCTGGCAGTCTCCCCAACGTCTGGCACTCTGGTTGGTTTTCATGTTAGGCGTCTATCAAGCACCAGAGTTTCATCACTTGTCCAGCTGTCTGAACATGGGATGTTGGCTGCTGGATAAGCTTCAATCACCATGACTGCTATTCAGCTGAATTCACTTCAGAGTGATTTGTATAGCTCTTGTAGAACAGATGTTGCCACAAATCAGCTTTACAGAAAATCTGGATGTAGACAAACACACATAGTGTTATCTACATTGGATCGGTCAAGTGTTCATGAATACGATACCCCACATTTAAAACAATTGTGTTTTACTGCCACATTGAACACCTTCAACAATCAACTCACACATCTACATTGGCCCTTGCACTGGTCCCTGGAAACTCTGAATCAATCCACATGTCTGTATGGGACTGACCCTGGATCCTGGTGATTCTTAATTGGCTGATTTGGGGTGATAACTCCAGTGCTGGAGTACTGTCACTGATTGGGCTATTGCTGCTGGCCCTGTGCGACCCCCCATTGTAGAAGCTGGACCTCATGGACGTAAGGAGATCAGTCTGAAGGGTCAGCTGACAGGCTCTTCAACATGATATTGGTTTGGTTATGGTAGATCATGATTATATAATAACAATATAGGCATAGCGCATTAGATTAAACTGATGTGTTATTGTAGTATTAAACATGGTAGTATGTGTATGTTACATTTAAACATGGTAAATTTACACATTATCAAAGTAATACAGGGATACTGAAAAAAACACCTTGGTGTGTGAGTGTGTGTGTGTATGTGTGTGTGTGTGTGCGTGTGTGTGTGTGTGTGTGCCTCTGCTTCTTTATGGAGCTTGCACACCGGCTGCCTTTGCTCAAAAGATCTTAATCACTAATCTCATTAGGCGGCATGCTAAACTCATCAGAGTAATAACCCCGGCTTAGCCTCCAGACCCCCCACAACGTCGACGGCACTCAGTAGAAGGAGAGTCATGATGCACCTCCTCCCTGTCAGACCGCCTCTTCACAGACCTGTTCCCCTCAGACCTCCTCTCTGTCAGACCTCCTCTCCTCAGAGTTTCCACTCTCGCGTCTGATGGTCTGTAACAGGTCACTGCAGCAGACGGCTGGCCAACGATGTGCTGTAGTGTGTGTAGGTGATGAATAAATGGGTTTGGGTGTGTGGGCGGGGCGAGGGGCCGGGTATTTAGTCTCACCTCAGGCCAGTCGGTGCGGTGCTCCACCTTCACCATCTTCACTTGTCCACGGCCGTTGTGCATGTCTTTCTGCCCACGCTTCTGGAACAGCAGACACCCACGTCAGAGATGGTCAAGAAGATCTTCAGGGTGAGTGGGCGCACACGTGCACACGTGCTTCCCACGAGAGCACCCTCTTCACGTGGAGGGCGGGTCGACGTGAAGTGGCTTACCTCTGTGAATTAGCTCACTTTCACTGCTTGGCTTGTTTATCAGCTTGCTGTTTAAGAGCAGTTAATCAGTATAATGGGTTCGAACAGTGCTTGCAGTTGGTTAACTACAGCAGGTGCTGTGCCTGACATATGTTAATGTGCAGCCCCAGGGCTGTTATTGACTTCTAGCATTGGTTTTGCTCTGCACTCAATGCAAAGCCATGTAAACTATATATATATATGGATGTATGGGTGTGGGTGTGGGTGTGTGTGTGTGTGTTGGGGGGGGACACGACCATCTGTCTTGAAGTGTGAAAAGAGGCTCTGAAGGCAGGGATGCTCTATGCTGGGTGGTGTTATCTTAGCTGGGGGGCTGCAAGATGATCTTCAGGACAGGGGCTGGTGAAGGCAGGGGGCATCTGTGGCATTTAGGCCGGGGCATTTAGGCCGGGCTTGGGTGCCTGGACTGAGAGGTGCCCCCGCTGGGCTGCTCAGGATTACACCCACAGAAACATTGGCGATTGAAAGGAGAACGCTGGCAATCCCCCATCATGCCGTGTTACACACACACTGTTACTGAATACTGATTCTCCACTCTCATCGAACCAGGGGGTTGTTTGTGTGTGTGTTTGTGACTGTACCTCTCATATGCGCGTGTGTGAAATGTGTGCATGTGTTAGTGTAGCCACAACATTGTCAGTGTTAATGTGTGCATCTGGGAGTCTGTGTATCATCACATATGAATCAGCCGTTAGTTGTTAATCATTGTAGCATTAATTTGTGTCCAATTGGACGGGGAGAAGTGGTAGTTTACTGCAGATGTTAATTCAGCAGTGTTTTTTTTTGTGATTCTTTTCTGTCTGAATAGGTGGTGAGGGGCATCTCTCTTCTCTCTGGTCCAGTTCTCTCACACTGCTGTGAGTGTGGACTGGTGTGTCTTATGGTCCAGTTCTCTCACACTGCTGTGAGTGTGGATGGGTTTGTCCCTCTGGTTCGGTTCTATTACACTGCTGTGAGTGTGGATGGGTTTGTCCCTCTGGTTCGGTTCTATTACACTGCTGTGTGTGTGGAGGGGTGTGTCCCTCTGGTTCGGTTCTGTTACACTGCTGTGTGTGTGGAGGGGTGTGTCCCTCCGGCTTGACCTCTGTGCCGTTCCCTTCTCTCCCCTCCATCCCTGTCCTCTCCTCGTGGCCTCCTGCCGCATCAATCTCCTCCGTGTGGATGTTTAGGTGCACCTGTGCGGGCAGCCAAATCAACCCCTCTAACCTTTCAAATCCCCCTATTGAGATGTCTGATGGAATCTCTCTCTCTCTCTGTGGTCCACTATGTCATTTGCCTGGATGGTTCTCTCTGCAGTTTGACCTTCTGCCCCATAGGTGGCGCTCCACACCCAGCCCCGGCTTTATTAAAGGGGCTTCTGCTGGGATTTATGGAGGCACAACAATGACCAAGGCTCAAAGAAATGTGAATGGCAAAAAAACTATCAAATGTGTTACTGACCCCCATTAGTCGCCATAGTTCTTGAAGTGATTTCTGAAGTAGATCTGCACTGATGCACTCGGTATGGGCTCAAATGGTAAAGCTTCATGCAGTAAGCCGTTTCCATTCTGCAGCGAATCACGCATCAATGAAAATGTAAATTCAAGAGCTTAGGAGAGGAGAGAGGGCTCTTTCAGCACAGGGAAGAGAGAACAGTCATCCAGGTCTCGGGACGACACTGCGTTAATGATGTGACATTGTGTGTGAATTATGTGTCATACTCGTTGAAATGAATGCTGGAAGCGAAACCAGGAATCATCTGTGTGTGGTGCCATAGATTTGCTCTGTCTGAGAGCAGACCAAAGTGTGCATTTCCGCTCTCTCCTCTGGGTCCTATACAGAAGAGGAAGATAGCAACCGTGCTGCTTAAGCCAGCCGTAGCTGCTCCCGACATCTGAATCTGAATCGCGTGTGTGCTGTTTGATACTGTTTGCTACAGCAGCTAGGGAAAGATGGCTGCCTTTGATACACTACACTAATAAGAGGAAAACTAAGCTTACACGCTGTCTGAATCCACTGCTGGGCGCGTGACAAAGCAGTGTGTTAGCAGCTTTCATCTCCGTGTAAAACCAGTATTTTTATAAAGCTCTGTGTCATTGGCGAAGGGGTCCCTCAATGGGTTTGCTGTTTATTGCTTTTGGTGTGGAGTGTTTATGAGAAGAAGTGTCCCAGATGCCTCAGAAGATTAGTTCACCCCACCATGCTGAGCGTGGAGTGAAAGTACGCAAGAAGGCCTGCACGAGTCCACTAGTAGATTAACACCGCCCTGCCCTGGCTGTCCTACCTAGTGGACTCCAGTTGGGGGTGTTGTTCTCTCCTCGTCCCCTATCATTTACCCTGCCCTCCTTTCTGCCGTGTCTTTTGTCCGTGTTCACTAGGCCTGACCCAGCCGCGCGTGTCCCGTTGACTTCCCCCGCCACACAGACACTCCCGAGACTCTCGTCCTCTGCTCATTAGTCTTCCTGTTCCTATACTTCCACTGTCCTCACGCTCAGCTAGGGGAGACCTCCTGTTTTGTGCAGCAGCTCAATTATGACCTTGTATTGTGCCGCCACAGTCATCTCGACCTCATCATGGGAGTGGAAACGAGATTTGAAGTCATTTTGCAGGCGGGCCGCTCTGCCCTCTGTTCGCGTTAACCACACAAGACTGTGACATGGGGCTGAAAATTCAAAATAACCTTGATTTGCTTTCGCTCCTTTTTTGTTGGAGTCTGAAAGTTATCTAATTTTCAGATTAAAAGTACATATATAATTTTTGTTATTATTATTATATTGCTCATGACTGTAACTAGGGGTTTGGACACCGAGACCAAGGCGTTGCAACAGGGATTTGACTTTACAAAGATGAGCGACAGCCACAACATCGACACACATTAAATACTCTTTAACATAAACACATAAACAAGAAACAAGTGCAACATAACGGTGACGAGACAAGTAACAGGTGTGATGAATAAACACATACACACACTCAACAACACCCAAGAAAATACATACATGGCCATAGATGGACAAAACCACACACAAACACACACAAAGGGAGGGGTCAGGGGCTGTACCATCACAGACACGTTGTGTACTTTTGCTACAAAACAAAACAGAAAGGGGGGCAAAACAAAAGGTGCAGAGAGAAAATGAGGCGGAATCTGATCTGCAGTGTTTGGCCCACTCAGCAGGGGGGCGTGTATCAGAGAACAGGGCGTGGTGAGGTGACCTTCCATCCAGTGCTGTGTGCCCTCTGCCAGCAGACTGCAACAACAGCTTAATTCTCCTCTTTGGAGTCCATTTGGGAGAGAGACACACAGAGACGTGCGTGAGCATCTGTATCACTCACCTTCTGGGCCTCGATGTGGTTTTTCTCTTTTCGGCTCATGGGCTGGCGAGAGCTGTTGGTAATGTGCTGCCAGCCCTTGCAGTGCCTGAGGTCTGTGTGCGCTCCTGCTGTCCACAGCACTGCTGCTGGGATGCCAGGTTTCAGTACATTGGACAGCAGCATGTGTCCTATGGTCAGTGCTGATGTCAAAGGCAGACACACACACACACACACACACACACACACACACAGTATAGTCCGAAATTGCAGTGAAGTACAAGGTGTACAGATAAACAGGACATTTCAGACAGAGGTCCTTCATCAGCAAAGTGAATATGAAGTTCTAGGAAGTCAAACCCTTAAACAGTAGTGTAATGTAATAAAAGATGAATGCACTGAAAGATGAATGCACTGTGAATATGCCTATGAATATTCTACTGTTATACTGTTAGAACTGTTAAAGCAATCTACTGTTAGATCAGAACTGTTAGAATAATCTAATGTTAGATCAGAACTGTTAAAACAATCTAATCATAGATCAGAACAGTTAGCACAATCTAATGTTAGATCAGAACTGTTAAAACAGTATAATCATAGATCAGAACTCTTAGAACATTCTACTATTAGATCAGAACTGTTAGAACAATCTAATGTTAGATCAGAACTGTTAGAACAATGTGGGAACAATCTGTTAACAAACTGTTACACAACAGCAATTTCTGTCTTTCTAAACCTAAGGTTATCATGCTACAAATAAAACTTATTTTTTCAACAGACACCTTTATCCACATCATTTTGCATATTTATCAGCATTACAGAGTACGTTCCTTGGGGATCGAACCCATTACACGGTATTAGCATGTTGTTCTATCTGCTCCACCAGATGAGTTACAGAAACATTTAAACTCCTGCAGACATAACAAACCTTTCAAACCCATGGCCAATAAGTGGGTGAGTAATGAATTGTTGAATAAGAATTTTAGCTTGCAGTCTCACTAAATGTGCCCCATGTACATTTATTAAACAGCCACTAAAATAACTAACACAATAGTACTATCACATCATAACTAACAACATACATAACATAACACAACATCACAACAGGACTAACACAACAGGACTAACACAATAGTTAGATTTTTTAATATATATCATAACCTTGTCAGATACCGCATCATCACAGCTTGAATAATAAATATAAAAAACTAAAATATATTAAAATGAAAACAAAACTACATAAACTACATATTTTTAAACTCTTCAACTACATACTCTTAAACTCCTAACCTGTATTGTTTTGACCAAAATAAGGAAAAATTTTTTGTTCATGTGACCGCATTGATTCATCACTATCCAAGGAACAATAACCACAACTTCTCTCAAACGTCTAAGGTGAGTCAGTGTGCTCAGCCATCAGTGAACATTTGATAGATGACTTACACTGTATAGTGTAGCCTCCTGCCATATAGGTACTGAAAAGACAAAACTTGTGATAATAAATTATATATTGTGCTGGTCTGGTGTATGTGTACTACAGATCCCCGATACTCAGCCCTCATTCGTCAGATACTCAACCCTTTCCCACTCTGGCTTGTACGTAGGAGTTAGGTGTTATAACACAATGCAGTTGAGATGACATAATTGCTCAGTGATCAATAAAATGGCAAGGATTTGTATTTGTGGAACAGGAAAGAGAATTGGGGCTAAATGTTGTCAGGGCTGTCTCCTTCTTTACTGAGGCAAGGCTAAAGATCATTGGGTGATTGCATCTACCGATTACCATATGTCAATTATGTATAACTGTGCAGCACTGGTTAAGTTGGAGCTACTGGCTGTCAGTCATTGTTGCTCATTGTCGTTGTGAAATGTTTGTATTATGGTAGGGAAAGGCTGGCGACGAATGTGTTCATTAGCATTTGATATGCGTGTAGTAGGTTAGCGGTCAGTAAGGCAGGGTGTTTCATCCAATAGCACAACTTGTATGATAATTAAAGCATTACACCAGGACTAATTAAAATATCGTATGAGCTGTGGAGGCCAGCAGGTTGGCACAGACTGTTAAGGTGGCAGAGGGGACAGAGTCAGGTCTGGCTCAGGGCTCTCTGGGGGCATATTGTTGTTCATTTAATCATGCTCCATGATGACGAGCTTCTGGTGTATTGCAGAAGCGTTGAGCTTTGTAGAGAGAGAAGGTTCTGGATCTGAAGGTCACTGAGAGGACACGTGTCATATCAGAGGTGCCTGTGTGTCAGCTGTGTTGTCTGTAGCTTCTTCTGGCTTATTGCTTTAACGTATTTACGTCTTTTTGATTCGCTTTTGTTGCATGCTGGCTGATTTGAGGCTGTGATCTCACTTGGGCTTTCTCTGTTTAGAGAGATTAATGATGAAAACAGTGCGCTTTGGGCTTGTTTTCTGTTCTGCCGGTGATGGTGCGAAGGCCAGTCTGGAGAGAGAGCCCGCCGTTGCCTGCAGACCAGTCCTGTTGCATTCCTGCTTCTCTACGCCGTTCACGCCCTGCGATGTCTGTTTCGTTTTTGTTTTTTTGGAGCCGATTCCTGTGTAGCTGATCCTGGCTCCAATTCACAAAGCCTTTAGCAGAGAAGAGGCTTTTAGCTCCATGCTGAGTTATGGTTTGCCCTTGTCGTGTTATACGACAGCTCTGGTGGGTGTAACAGATGATGATGAGAATCTGGGAATTGGGGCTTTTTTTTTTGTCCCCCCTCTCAGCTCTGCAGTTTGTCCAGTCACTGTGCTGTGTGCTTTTCCTTGGGGAAGAAATGTATTTCAACAAGAATGGAATTATCTAGGACAATAGAACGATTTACAGTTTATGGCCAGTAATTCATGGCTGTCATGCAAGTCACCGAGCTTCCTGTTTCCTTGGAGGATTCCCTGTGTATTCTGGTCCAATATAATTAAGAAAAATAAACAGAGGTTCTGGAATGGTATACAGTACATGCACATCTGCAGGAGTACTTTGACATTTACAGCCCACTGCTGGTGTTTAGGTTCTCTGGCGTTTGTGTATGTGCTACAAATGGACAAATTCCATACACACATTACTGCTGCAGCTCTGATGGTATGGCGGCTTGACAAAGTAGAATGTGTACGTTCTAGACTAGTCCTTGTTATGAGCAGTACATGTAGTTTTGGTCTCATTTGCCTCGTATGTTTCTCAGTGATAACTCGGCAGACAGTGGCAGGACTTGGAGCCCAGGGTCTGCAGACAGGCTCGAGTGGGCTCGCCGCACGACAACAAACAACCTGGACTGACGAGACAAGACAACAGGCAAATGAGCTTTGATCATGCTATGACGGCTGCCTCTGTGAGCGCTGTCTCAATCAGACAGGTTTGTGTGTGTGTGTATGTGTGTGTGTGTGTGTGTGTTGAATTCTTCAGTAGAGAGGTGATGAGTGAAGTTAGCAGAGACCACTTGGGCAGAAAGCAGCAAATCAGACCATACACCAATATTCCACGACTTATTCAGGCACCATTTAAAACCATCTCTCACATATATGAATATTTAAATGAAATCAGTATCTCCTTTGACCTGCCCCTCTGCCTGGACCGTTACAGAACCTGAGCAGATGTTTGTGCGAGGGAGGCAGGCTGGATTTGCCCCAGCTGGGTAATTACAGCAGGCCCGTGTGCGCCAGGGAGCCACTCCGCTCTCGCTGCCTGCACTCAACCTCCGTTTCACTGCGGGATTCGGCTGGGCCGCGACCCCGAATCATCCCGCACTCGATTCATTTGGAATGGGCCTGATTTGGCTCCGAGACCAGTCACTGATTCACTCTGTGGATTCAGTTTGTCTTTTTTGATTCAGACCATGCCTCAAGTTGCAGACAGAGCCTCTCCCTTTGTCATCTCCATTACCCCGTGCTTATCAAGGAGTCGTTCTGTCAGCATGTTCTGGTCATGGTCACTTAAGCCGTCAGATGTAATGAAAAAGGCGGCACAGGCACTCTCTCCCAATTCCCATTACAGAGCGCCTGCCCCTGGGCCTCCCATTACACTGGTCCTGCTCCTTTATTTCTGTAGCCGAGTGCTTTGGTGTGTGATGATACCGCCCACAGTTTTTTTTTCTCACTCCATTTTCTTTGGCTCTTCTTATAATTGCTGGATGTGGACAATGAGGGTGGGACAGAGTCCTTCCTTCAGTTCCTCCATTTTGTTTTCTGTTCTCTTTTCCTCTTTTACTGCAGTAGTGTGTTTTATGTATGACCAGTCTGTATAATTTGGGGGTAGTTGCACAGCATTTTTTTTTTTTACCCACAATCCTCTGGCAGTGAATGGCATCTTGCAGCTCATCTCTTGCTGTCTCTCTTTATCTCTGTCTCGCTCTCTCTCTCATCTCTCGCTCTTTCCCACTCTAATTCTCTTGTTCTCTCTCTCTCCCATTCTCTTTCTCTCTCCTCCTCCTCTCCTCCCACCTTTTCTTTCTCTCTCCTTTTATTTGTGAAAAGCCTCTCTCTAAAAAAAAAACTCACTGTGGCCCCGTGCCCTCTCTCGTGAGAAGGGAATGTGTGTGTGTGTGTGTGTGTGTGTGTGTGTGTGTGTGATGAAGCCATTGTGCTGTGAGAAGAAGCCTTCCTGTCTGAGATCCTCAGCAGCAGATAGACAAAATGGATCCAGAGGATCCTGATCTGAATGAGCTTTCATCAGCCACATGTTGCTCTCTTATATTACGTGCTTTTCTGGTCTTACCACCTCTCATTATACTCTCAGTAACTCTGCCACTGCTCTGACCACATGGCACTAATACCAGCTCTGAACATGCTCAGTAGCTTCTTTTACTTTTAGTTTCATATCTACCCTGTATAGATATTTCACTGCTAGTTGCTGTGTGTGTGTATGTGTGTGTGTGTGTGTGTGTGTGTGTGTGTGTGTGTGTGTGTGTGTGTGTATGCATGTATTGATGTATTGTGCATTCAGAGATGCTCTTCTGCATGCCTCGGTTGTAACGACTGGTTATTTGAGTTACTGTTGCCGTTCTATCAGCTTGAACCAGTCTGGCCCTCCTCCTCTGACCTCTGGCATCAACAAGGCATTTGCGCCCACAGAACTGCCGCTCACTGGATATTTTCTCTTTTTCAGACCATTCACTGTAAACCCTAGAGATGGTTGTGTGTGAAAATCCCAGTAGATCAGCAGTTTCTGAAATACTCAGACCAGCCCGTCTGACACCAACAACCAAGCCACGTTCAGAGTCACTTAAATCACCTTTCTTCCCCATTCTGATGCTCCGTTTGAACTGCAGCAGATCGTCTTGGCCATGTCTACATGCCTAAATGCATTTAGTTGCTGCCATGTGATATAAAATTGTTGTACTTTGTGTACTAATTTTTATATCTATATATATATATATATATATATATATATATATATATATATATATATATATATATATATATATATATATATATATATATATACTGTATATATATAAACTGATTTGTTCAGCATGATTGTGAATCTCACAATTCTACAAGTACTTACTTCTGTTTCCTTTGATTTTAACCTCTTAACTACATTATGAACAAAGCAATATCCACTGAGCACTGACACAAAGCCCTAAGAAGTAAACCAGTGCTCTGGCATTGGCTGCCAGTATGGGGCATTTAAAACCCAACAGTACACAGAATAATCTCAGGGTTTGTTTAATAACTGAGTCAAGGGGAATTAGTGTGAGTCCTCCCAGTTGAGCAGATAAATTAGCCAAGGAGCTGATTCTGTACACTAAAAGGGTGACCAGCTTATTCAAGAGGAACAGAAACACACAGAACATTTTGTATTTAATTATGATGCCTGAGTATGATGTTAAGTGTGATGTTGAGTGTGATGTTAAGTACGACAACTGAGTATGATGTTAGGCATGATGGCTGAGTATGCTGTTATGTATGATGATTATGATGTTATGTATGATGACTGAGTATGATGTTAAGTGTGATGACTGAGTATGATGTTAAGTATGATGACTGAGTATGATGTTAAATATGATGATTGAGTTTGGTCATTTGTGCAAAAAGCTTTGTTTTCTTGGTACAAACCACTGGAGCTCTTTCATATGCAGGAAAAGAGCTAAATATTCACACAGATCTTTCATGATGTGTTTAAGCATTTATATGGTAAGGGTTCAGATGACAGATCTCTTTCCTTCTGTGTATTGCGTGGCATGATAGTGTTAGAGAAGGACAGACTGTTCACATCTACAGGAACATACTGTGGAGAGAGACAGAAATAGACACAGTGGGTAAGACAGTAAGAGAGGAAGAGAGAGCTATAGAGAGTGTGGGTAAGAGAAAAAGGGGGAGAGAGAGTGGGTAAGGGAGGAGAGAGATGAGGAGGGGTCAAGGGAGAGGGAACGAGTGGGGGAGAGACAGTGGGAGAGGGAGGAGAGAGAGATGAAAAGTGGGTGAGGGAGAGGGAATGAGTGGGGGAGAGACAGTGGGAGAGGGAGGAGAGAGAGATGAAAAGTGGGTGAGGGAGAGGGAATGAGTGGGGGGGAGACAGTGGGAGAGGGAGGAGAGAGGGATGAAAAGTGGGTGAGGGAGAGGGAATGAGTGGGGGAGAGACAGTGGGAGAGGGAGGAGAGAGAGATGAAAAGTGGGTGAGGGAGAGGGAATGAGTGGGGGGGAGACAGTGGGAGAGGGAGGAGAGAGGGATGAAAAGTGGGTGAGGGAGAGGGAATGAGTGGGGGAGAGACAGTGGGAGAGGGAGGAGAGAGAGATGAAAAGTGGGTGAGGGAGAGGGAATGAGTGGGGGAGAGACAGTGGGAGAGGGAGGAGAGAGAGATGAAAAGTGGGTGAGGGAGAGGGAATGAGTGGGGGAGAGACAGTGGGAGAGGGAGGAGAGAGAGATGAAAAGTGGGTGAGGGAGAGGGAATGAGTGGGGGAGAGAGTGTGTGAGTGAGCATGGGAGAGAGAGTTGGGGGAGAGAGTAGGAAAGAGTAGGAGAGAGAGAGTAGGAAAGAGAGTGGGAGAGAGAGTAGGAAAGAGAGTGGGAGAGAGAGTAGGAGAGAGAGAGTGGGAGAAAATGGAGAGAGAGTGGGAGAGAGAGAGTGGGAAAGAAAGAGAGGAGAGAGTGGGGGAGAGAGAGTGGGAAAGAAAGAGAGGAGAGAGTGCGGGAGAGAGAAAATGTTTTGAAATATTTTTCACAGAGTTGTCTTTATCCTGATTTTAAGCAGTTTTCATATGACTCAAGCCATTTTATAAATATCAAGCACTTAATTCTGTACATATTTTCATCCACTGAGCAAAGATGAAGCCATGGTGGTTTTGGGGAGGAAAGTAGCCCTGGAGCTGTGATTGGATCTGCTAATTTGCACATATATTACACTCTGCGAATATGACCAAGCCCGGGAGTTAAGACTGGGCACTCTGTCGCTGCTTTCATGCACAGCAGTGGTCACCCTCCTGGCCTGGGGTGTGAGTGTGTGTGTGTGACCGCTCTCGATGGCCACACCTAACCTTGTTCAATAGGGTTTGAGAATGTAATGAGAGAAAGATTGGAGAGGGAGTGTTGCAGAAATAGGGAAAGTAGGAAAGAAAGATTGATCAGGACAGGTTTTGGACTTGGTCTGGATTTTTGTTCAGATTTGTTGTTAGGTATTGAGTTGATCTGGGTTTTGGATGGTTTGAGATGGGCTACTAGGATTACAATAAGAATCTTTAATTAACTAATTATTAATAAGAATGCTTAAAATACTTAAAGGGGCATTTTCAGATTGGGTGGGTAAATCTGGACCTTGCATTCTAAACAGGGCAAACAGGAACGTTATGTGTATTTAAATGTGTGCCAAGTAGATAATTTTCTGTATGATGAAATGTAAACGAAAAGCAAGAATGTGGCAGAGACACAAACAAATGGCAAAGAACTAAAAATAACAATATGTAAAAGGTCGTGCTAATGCAAAAACATGTAAATGAGAAGTGGCAACATTTAAATAAACATTAAGTAGTCCCCTAATATACTGAAGTTGATTATCATGAATAGTCCGAGTTAGGATAATCAGGTTAATTTGCTATCTCTGCCGCATTAATCTAAATTTAGCAGTCTGGCATCCACTCACATCAATTGGCTCTGAGTCTGTAAAGTAGCATGAGACCACAGTAGTATATGGCAGATCGTATTGATAATGTAGGGCAAGTTAAAAGCAGGGTGTGTAGCTCAGGGGGGTACTTGGGTAAAAGGGTGTTATCTGCAAGGGACAGCTCCGGTCGATGTGAAGCTTACGGTGGGCTGAGAATAGCGCTCGCCTGTAGCAGCAAGGTCTCCTGTTTGTGTGCTGCAGCAGATGTGCTGATTGCCAGATAGCATTCCATAGATCTACACAAGCTGATTCCTGAGATTATTTCATAATGCCATTTTTATATATTTAACATTGGCCTTAAGAAAATGGTATTCCATTGTTTTTCTCAATATGTTTTACAATATCCCAAACAATTTTGTTCTTGTAGCATATTGTCGGGCTGTCACTCTGCAGGGCTTTAGCTCAGCCTCAGAAAAGTGAATGTTGTGTGAAAGAAAAGCACCAAAGAGAGCACTCAGATAATGGAGACACCACCTCTTTCTGCCTTTCACTGTTCTCATGACCTTTACCTAATTATCACAGTGCTTTTCATCAAGAAACTGCTTTTCCAAGCCTCTCCTTTTTGGTTTGCTGCACATCTCTGCGCCCGCCTGGTTAGGACGTTTTGGATATTCTCGCTACGGCAACAGTGAGGCACGAGGGACCGTCACAGCCCGCGTGCATGCAACAGGCCTGAATGTAGCTTTAGCCACATTTTGGCAGGCAGTCAGATAACAGTGGAATAAGGACAGGAGAAGCTCATGAGAGCAGACTATCAAACACAGTGGACACAAGTCAGAGTTGCACTGTTGTGGTTGGAGTCTGGCTTTGACTTTCTGTTTGCCATAAAAGAGAAAAGGAGAAGGAAAGTTGTGGATGGGATTAGTAAGGAGGTGATTGAGAATACTGGTTTGGCCACAAACTGATCTTGTTAGTTGGGAAAAACTGAGCCTTGATTTGGTCCTAGATTTGGGACCATTCTTGGATATGGTGCTGAGGTTTGGTGTAGATTTGGAACTAACTTTGGGTCTGGTTTGTGGACTGGGTTTATCTCTGGCATGGGTCATAAATTTGAGTTTAGGTTTGGAACTGGTTCTTCTGAGTTAGGATCTGGCTTTGATTGAAAATTTGAGACCAGGTTTGGCCATGGAATTAAGGTTGTGTTTTGTGGGTTTGGAACTGTGTTTGGTTATGAGATCAAGTCTGGGTTTAGTTTTGGACTGGGTTTGGTGGCGGGTTTTGCACTGGATTTGGTGATGGGTTTTGCACTGAGTTTGGTGACTGGTTTTGCACTGGATTTGGTGATGGGTTTTGGACTGGGTTTGGTGATGACTTTTGGACTGGGTTTGGTGATGGCTTTTGGACTGGATTTGCTGATGGGTTTTGGACTGGGTTTGGTGACTGGTTTTGCACTGGGTTTGGGGATGGGTTTTGGACTGGGTTTGGTGATGACTTTTGGACTGGGTTTGGTGATGGCTTTTGGACTGGATTTGCTGATGGGTTTTGGACTGGGTTTGGTGACTGGTTTTGCACTGGATTTGCTGATGGGTTTTGGACTGGGTTTGGTGACTGGTTTTGCACTGGGTTTGGTGATGGGTTTTGGACTGGGTTTGGTGATGTCTCTAAGCCTGGTGCTGAGGCTGGTGACATGGCAGCAGGTCAGAGTAGTGCACTTAACAGCTGTGCATACCTGCTGATGAGGCAGAACCAGAGATAAACCTGTCAACCATCTGAGGAGCCATGGCATGATGCCACGCATAGTCTCTGGTGTGTCTGGTGCAGGATAGTTTGATAATACTCTGTGTGTGTGTGTGTGTGTGTGTGTGTGTGTGTGTGTGTGTGTGTGTGTGAGAGAGAGAGAGAGAGAGAGAGAGAGAGAGCAGTCCAATTTGTAGTCCATGAGGAACAATGCTAAGGTCATTGGTGTCAGTGGGACATCATTATATTCAGAGCAAAACACAAAAGCTAAGCACATTTCTGGGTAAACATCTGAAAACAGCCTGTGAACCACATGCTGCTTCAGGGCAGTGCAGGCAGTAAGATTCCACCATTGTGAAACTTTCCTCAGAAACTGCTGATCTAAATAACCTAATGCTATTTTTATATATTAGTTAAATAATTTTTATTTAACCCCTGAAATATCTTGAAATTCAGGTTGATATAATTGCATGTAAATGCATTGACCTTGAATGTGACCGGTGAATCACTGATGGAACAGGCTGAGTAAGTAACCAGCAACAGTGTAACAGTTAACAGTGTAGATGAACATAGCCTCCCTACCACCCTTTATGTGTTGTGTGCCTTATAATTGTCCATAATGGTTTTTAAAGTGTTTATGACCTCATTAACCAAGAGGAAAGTCATTTTAAACCTTTAATATACCCTTTATAATGACAGTAATACTGTAAAGTTGTGCCAGAGACTTGTCTTGAAGACTGCTTATAAAGAACAGGGGTTGACTGATTATAAAGTGTCACGGTGAGGCGGCCCCCTACCGGCCGCCTCCGTCCACAGCGGCTGTTGTTGTTGTTGTTTGGTGATGTCATCTGCGTCCCTCAGGTGGGCGGAGCCCGTGATCCGTCTCACCTGAGGGTCGTTTGTTTGCCTATATATGTCTTGTCTTTGTACCAGTTGACCGCTGGTCATTATATCCTTAATTTGGAGATATTGCATGGGTTTTAGGTTTGCACACTTTCTATTAAACCATCCTTTTTCCCTGAGACTTGGCGTGATCGCTTCCTTTTTGTTGCTCACCCCTGCCCGTCACATAAAGCACTTTGTAAATGTATATACACATCACTAGGTAAATTTTTTTCTCAAGAAAATCCATCGATTTTCATATCTGTATCTTGAAACATAACTAAATTGAACACGTTTCATCTTCCAAATGTCTTACCATTTGGGTTAATAATACACTGTGCTTCCGAACCCCTGCTGAGAGTTGACTGAAGTGTTGTGAATAAGGACAAGTGATCTCTGCAGAAATAGATATTGTTTTACACTGCAGTCTGGAAAGGCAGACTTGTTCAGGCAACTTTCCTGACTGTACTGGATTATGGTGATATATTCAGCCTCTGAGTTCTCGTCTCTCACGTCCTGGGAGACAGGCTGTCCCTTTCATTTACATATACAGCATGTGTCATTTTCATGCAAAACTGGGCTGGTGTTCTTCAAGAATTAACAATTTATTGTTTATTTTTCCAGGCCCTTGGAAAAGTGTTTATTTATAAGTTCAGAAGCTACCTTCTCACATCTCAGGTCTCCTTACAGTACTGAACACTCGGGACAACACTAAAGTGCAAGACTGCCACTACGTCTTTCAGATGTTTGCACAAAAGCCTTTTGTTTTAATGGTGTTTTTTTTTTGAGTGAATTTCAAAAGATTGCATTTTAAAGATCGCAAGACTCATTAGTCTTTTCAAACCTGAATATGCAATTGTGCTTGTTTTGACAGATTGTTTGATAGTTTTATAGTTTATGTTTTATAGATGTAGTCTGTGGCTGTTTGTGTATGTGTTCACCTGTCTCCTTAGTCCAGTGTGCTACACGTGGTGCTCGTGGGGTGTTGAGTATATATTGTGCGTGTTGGTCTTGTCCCGTGCTCGTCTTTGTGAGTCCTATGCATGTTTTGTGTTCACGTAAGTCTTACGCTGCGTTGCTTGCTTCACTCAATTACGTGTTTTTCCTGTACGCTGTCTCTGCATCCCGCCTCTGCTCACCTGTTACATATATAATGTGTTATTTTTGGGTTTATTTTGTTTAGGATCCTGTTACAAATTAGGCATCATCTCAGATGGCATTTCCCTCCATAAATGAAAGTTGATATTAATTATTTAAGTTAAATGTATTATCTTTATCATTTAATTTGAAGGGTAAAGGTCAACAATGAGCCCAGAGCAGTCCAGACTGAATGTGAACAGATGTTTACACCAGCCTCACCCATGGAGGATCTGCCAGTTTGGTTCTTAGCTTCTGCCTGCACACTTCCCAGCCACTCTGTCGGACTCCAGGAGAAACATCTCCCTTGCTTCTGCTCGCTACCCATCTGTTCATTAGGCTCTTCTGTCTTAAAGGTGCGTTTTATAGGTCCACATTAATAGCCCGTAGCCCATTTGTACAATTACCAGTCGGCACGTTACCCATTCTCCACCTGTCGTTTTCCGACCACAGAACAACTGCTGGTGTCATTTTGGTGGTGGATGTTTCTTATGGATAGTGTGGTTGTGAACTGGGCTGGGCCCCCCCAGGATCACTGTTCCAGCAGGAATCCTGTGGTCCCACACCCGCTGCTGATGGAGTAGGAGGCATGTAAATGCAAACAGTGCAAAGTGTTCTTAAAGTAGCTGGTGGATGTGGAATGTGCGTAGGGGGACGTGTGAGAGTTGATACAGGTATTCTGAGGCACACTTGCTCATCATGAGAGGTTTTGAAACAGCTTGTCATACGGCCCTTCGTGGGAAGTGCCCAGATTTTGACAGCGTTGACGTGAGACTTCAAGCTGGTATTTTTATAAAATGGCTGGAAGTACTGTGTGCAGGTACAGCCAGTCCACCACTCTCAACGGCTCCACGAAGAGCAGATTCAAAATAACTGGTCTCTCACACACTCATGTCTGAACGGGTAGATTTTCTATCTTACATTTGTAAATAAAATAAAACAGGTTGATTCAAGAGGTGACCGATTGCTGTCCCAGACACAGGGCAGGCAGTATGGGCTTTGTAACGTATTGACCAGAGAGGGATCCAACTTCGGAAGTATACCGCTTTTATTCAAATAAATAACGTGTACAGAATATGAAAGGTAGATCACTAGCATTAAGATCGGTAGCGATAGTGTCTTCTTGGGGTGGTCGGGACGGTCCAGGGTTATAACGGGAAGGCAGAGTCCAGGAGGTACAGGAGGGTCTGGGGTCTGGGGAGTGAGCAAGGGTCAGAACACGGGACATCAAACGGTCAATGGAAACGCTCGGTACGCGGCATGAGTCGGCAATACTTTGCGACTGGGAAGTGGTAGAAGGTGTATAAGTGTGACTGAAAGGGGGCGTGGTGATGACTGACAGGTGAGGCTGGTTAAGGGGAGATCGGGGGGCATTACTTACAGGCTTATAGCACATGCTAAGCTCTGTTTTGCGTTAATTGTGCAACCAGGGGAAGTGAACAGAAGAGGAGAACAGTTGAACTCCACAAACTACTTCTAGCATTACACAGTGCATTTCTTTACATTAATTTCAAGAATATGATTCTCCTTTTATCTAACCTAACCCAGGGTCACTATGAATGAATGATTAAAGTGAAGAAATATCTGTGCTGTAGGCATACTGGAAAGCTATCCAGAGAAACATTTAACAGCTGTAGTTGTCCTGTAGTACTGGTTCAGTTTGAGGCAGATAGGATGTCCTACCGTGCTGATTTTATTTATTTATTTATTTTTTGAGAGGGGGGGGGGGGGTGTTGATGATCACTCTCTATGCTTCATTTCACTTCACTTGGAGGGATACGAACAATATCCTCCAATCACAATAATCCTTTTTGGAAGAGTGCTTGGAACAGTGTTTTGAAGGCACTATTATTCACTTGTCAAAAAACCACAGGGAAAAACTTCAACTCAAGTTCATGAAGAAAGCAATCAATGCAAGATTATCACAATCTAATTATCAATCTTTCTCTGAGAAACTACATATTTATTTCCTTGTTTTGATTAGCACTCTTCCATTTCTATGCATGTTTTCCACTAAACAGCCTGTGCTGTTATCCAGTAGACACTCTAGGTGTGTGGTGTATGAGACCGTGTGTGGTCTATGAGCGTGGTGTATGAGACACTGCCTGGTCCAGGAGCGTGGTGTATGAGACACTGCCTGGTCCAGGATTGTGGTATATGAGACTCTGCCTGGTCCAGGGCCGTGGTCTGTGCAGGAGATTTTAAAGGGCTGCTTGTGGACGTTGTGAATTTTTGCTCCATTCTCCTAACCATCATTTTAGCAGATCGGTGAGGATTCAGACAATTCCGACAGCATCAGAGTAATGTAGCTTGGGGGTGGGGGAGAAAGGGGGGGCAGTGATCCATATAAGCCTGTCATCTCTCTGTGATGCATCACCACTTCCTAAGCCATGGCATCTGCTGGTACAGACCAGACCTTCTCATCGTCTAAGAATGTCTGATCCCATAGGTCGCAACCTGGGCACACCATGGCCCTGTATCTGCTATTCCTGAATCAGACCAGACTGACAGCAGAGGTTTAGAACATTACTTATATGGGTTGGACATCAGAGAGAGAGAGAGAGAGAGAGAGAGAGAGAGAGAGAGAGAGAGAGAATAAATGAGAGGAAATGAGAGAGTTCCAAGCAATGACAGAAGGAGAAGGGGAGAAAGGGGGTAGGTAAATTCCACACACATATTCACTGTCTGAATGTGAAATGATTTTGTGGACAGCTCCCTGGTGCTGAACCCAGTGTGTTTAGCTCCTCTGCAGAGTGTCGCAGCTGCTGGGATCTGAGCTCTCTCTCACTCGTACTCAGAACAAAGTGGACCCGTTTCCTGCTGTTCCACAGAGCTTCTTCTACAGCTTAGCCGTAGCAGGGCTGTGATTGGGCGGCCCTGTGAGCAGTCCTGCCTTTAGCTCTGTTTGACTCTTCCTGATGCGTGCATAACACCTTACCGTGCTGTAGCTTGGCCTTGTTGCACTGTGCACCCCCCACAGGTTTTGTACATCTCCTTTAATTAAGATGGACTGTGTAAGAGACCCCGTTTTGCAAAGAGAGCATGGAAAGATGAAAAGAAGGATGATAGGAGAATATGATCTGATTTCCACTGCTTGGTTGTCTCACCGTTTAACACATGGCATTTAAATACTGATGGGGTAATTTTCCTGATTGCAGCTTCACAGATGTTTAATTGAGGTGTCATAATTGCTCAAACAGGAAGTTGTCATCTTTGGACCAAGAGCAACTTGGGTTCATCAAAGGTCTTCTGTTCTTGCATACATGATGTGTACTCTAAGCAAGATTCACAGTTAATATAATTTTACGACAATTTTGACTTGTGCCCTGTGTGTGTGTGTGTGTGTGTGTGTGTGTGTGTGTGTGTGTGTGTGTGTGTGTGTGTGCGCACATATAAGTATCAGAAATGTTGCAGTGTAATTATATCAGATCTGAGGAAGAAGAACCCTGATCCTGTGGGTGTTGTGTTTGTTTGGATCGTAGGCGGAGTGGCAGAGTGTGTGTTTGTTGCTCTCCTCTGTTGAGCTGATCTTCCTGAGCAGGATGTCTGTGTAAACGGCACACAGCGTAAGTGTTTATGTGTGTGTGGGTGTGTGTGTGGGGGGGGGTGGGGGGGTGGAGCCTCGGGACGACGAGTGTGACAGCTGCTCTTAGCTGATAGAGACACAACACTGACGCTTACTGAGGTCGAACATGTTGTAAACATACAAATGTGAATACTTAAATTTCGCTCTCATGAACATGTACATCTAAATAACAACTCTTACACATGCATATTGGTTGTGTCACTTTTTTTCTCTCTTTCTTTCTCACACACACACACACACACACACACACACACACACACACACACACACACACACACACACATTCAAGCTGTCAAATAAGGCTTTCATCTAATAGTGTACTTTACTGTGGCCTGATTTTTCATCGAATGCCTCCAGTAATTAACCTGCTAGGAATGGATTTTATGAGGACATGAACACATTGGCGACGTTAATGGATGATAAAAAAAAAATGAGAGCACTTCCATTACAGCGTGTAGGTGTTTAAAGCGTAGCAGTGCTGACTATCTCTGTGTGCTTTAATGTGTTAAAAGCTTCTTTTTTTTTTTTTTTTTTGCTTTGCCAAAATGTTGCTAGCTTTCAGGACAGCGTGTAATGAATAGCAACCATATTCTACTTAAAACTAAACAAATATTTTTAGTTTAAACTGTACCTCTGGTGACTGCTGTGGAAAAAGCACCTTGAGGGACTTCAGCCTCGATGCAAAGATCTCCAACTGGAATGCCTGCCTCCTGTCATCTCGCCTACCTGTCCAGATGAGCTCTGCATCTTCTGTGAGCGTTCCACTGTTCCACAGGCGAAATCTGCCAAGGTGTTTCTGGTTTTCCTCTCTGCCCCGGAGCAGATGATCGTCAGATGATCGCAGGCTGTGTGGTGAGGAGCTAAATCGGTCGAGTTTCCACTCTCAGTCGTCCATGCTCAGCATTACTGGAGTCCGTCTGTGGAACAGTGTTCCACCCCCCCGGGGGGGCTGTTTTGGACAGTTTGCTCAAGGCAGCAGGTAGCATTAATTTGCTAAACCGACTGGGTAATGTGGAATCTCGGCAGGACTTCTAAAGCGAAACGTTTGCACCCGAACAGCAGTTTTGAAGCTTGGGGTTGTTCTTTGGCTAAATGGCACAGTAATGCTTGCACTCATAATAAAATGAGCATCGTTTAAGTTCTGTGTTTTTACCTTTGCTCATATAGCTGCGTGAGTCGTTTTATGAATAAAATGATCCGTCTGATCCCTGGATTTCCCCCTGAGGTTGTGTTAGAGAATTAAAGAGAAATTAATGTTTGTTGCATTTCCAAGATGCACATGGCAGGCAGAATGTTTTATGTGTATAAGATTTGGGAGTCTGTTAAACATATGGAGTGTGTGTGGGTGTAGTTACTTGGTGTTTCTTGGATATGTATGCGTAAGCATATGGGATGCATGTTTGTGTGTTTGCATGTGTATGAATCACTAGCAAAAGCAATTCAGTTAATGGGCTACAAAAGAAGTTATTTATTTTAAAATAAATAATCATGCACCCAGAGATGTAATCTGTACTACACACATCTGAGTAGTTGGTTAAACACAGTGCTGGAAAAATGCACAGTCATCACCTCTACAAGTCATCCAGAGTGTAGCAGCATGACTGTTCTTCAACCGCCGTAAGTTCTCACACGTCACTAAGTTCTCACACGTCGCTCCACTGCTGCACTCTCTTCACTGGCTTCCAGTAGCTGCATGCATCAGATTTAAAACCTGCTTGCCTTCAAAGCACCCCCCCCCCCCCCCCCCCCCCCCACCCCCACATGATGACCGTGGTCAAAGCCCCATCCACACCTCAAGCACTCAGAGCAATCAACTTCGCCTCGACTTGAAACGCCATGCTGAAGTCTTACGGAAGACAAACCTCAAGACTGTTCTCTGTTCTGGCGTACAAGATGGTAGAATGATCTTCCACTAGCTGTTCTAGGTATAATTTTTTTATTCCTGTTGTTTAAGTTTTGAGTCTATGTTTATTTGCAATTCTAGGTATTGGCATTGTTTCCTTTAGCAGTCTATCGGATTAGTAGCAATCTCGTATCTTGGGTAAGGGTATCTTGAATTCTGACCTATCTATGGAACTATCTAGGATGCATTTGATGAGCAGATGGCTAAGCACTATATAAGTCGCTCTGGATTAGTGCATCTGCTAAATGCCATAAATGTAAATGGTATTTGTAAGCTTGTGATGGCATTGTTGCTGTTTGATGTTTTAAGGCATGTGGTTGAACTGCTAGAATGACAGAGACTTCAAATGTTTTTGATATAGAGTCAAGTAGTCAAGTCTGAAATAAAGCTATCACACATGGCTGTAACCTGCAGCCAGGTGTTTAATACGTTTAACCTTCTCGCAGTGTGACTCTTATTGACGCACAGAACCTCCGTTGCAGAACGTATTTGCTCTGCAAACAGAGCTGGAACGACTGACTCGGGAAGGTGTGTAGCGCGGCGGGCGAGGTGTCTTCTGTAGTTAGCGTCGCTCAGCGAGGAGCATACCAAGGTCAAGCGCTCCAGCCAAAGTAATAGAGCATCTGGCGTTGCCCCGCGTAGATGTGCTGGGCCGCGGAGGAGGGCGGGGGCGGCCGACTCGCCTGGGGCGATCTGAACGTGTTTCCATTAGATTACACACAACCCCCCCACGTCCCCCGCCCCTGGCCCCTCCCCCGCCGCTCCTCCCTACTGGGAACAAGGCAGACCATTTCACAGCTAAATCAAACAGCTGTACAGCAATTACAATCGGTACAAATTTACCTGCCCACACATCCCACAGCCTAAAGCCAGCGAGCTCATTCCTCATGCTCTGTGCAGTTCTATTGCCCTCAGTCTCTCTCCCTTCTTCCTCCAGCCCCTCTAACCCTGTTTCCCTCTTTTCTCTCTCTCTCTCCCCCCCTATCTTTTTGTGTGTGTGTGTGCACATGTATGCGCACGTGTGTGTGTGTGTGTGTTTGTTTTGCTGCTGTCCACCAAGGGTGCGGTGTATTACCTGCACAGCTGATCCTTGCTGGACAAGCTTAGTCAATTTAGTCAAACAGATTCGTTCACTTTGACAGCTCACTGCAACCTGTTACCCAGAATGCAACAGGATGTCTTTCGGCAAAGGAAATCCTTTCGTGTCTCTCTCATCTATCTTAAGGGCTTAAAGGTCTTAAAGGCTGCAAAGGCAGTGTGAATATACGCACTGAAGAGAATGGACTGACTGTGTTTGATAACGACTTCCACGTGTGTGGATTATTTGAATAATCATTTTGAGGCCCTACACTTTAGTGGACGTGCTCATCTTGTATAGCTTTGGTGAGATGGGGACTTTTAACTTTTAACGCAGTTACTTTATTACAATCCCCTCAGGGCTTTGGCCCTTGCTAGTGGACTCCTGTTAATATGCTAAATCTTCTTCTTCATATTAAAGAGGGATCTCAAGCTGCAAGGCGAGAGACTTATCTGGAAGCTGAATGACACGGGGGAAAACGTTTCACTTTTATTCTTCTGTGTGGGTCTGTAGAGCACACATGGACACGTTGTTCTCTCTACATACAGAAGGATCTCCAGTCTGTGTGGTCTGTAAGTATCTGGACAGGGACACACGTTTGTCATTCTGCTTCTGTGAGACGTAGCGGCCGCAGGTCCGGCTGACAAGACCAGCAGAGCCTCGGCAGGGAAGATAACCTCTACTGCTCATGATGTCAGATCATGGAGACCATGTGTTGTTAAACATAGACCTTTTTGCTTTACATTATTACTCACTTTATTAATGGACCCCTGAGATGTGTGGTCAATACATAAAATATGGATCTGATTTCTATTTGTTTCAGTTTTGACATTCAGTACATTAATCTCTGTCACTGTTTTCTTAAACTGTGACACTGAGATGGAGTCGATATTGAAGAGAACCAAAACTCACTGTTTAATAATTTACAGTCTTAGACAAACTCCCATCTTAATTTTACTATGGCATAATGCTGATTATTCACCATATGAGAAGCTGGATCTGTGTGTAGTTCATCTGGAAAACCTTTGAAATGCTAACTGGCATTGACTGTTAAAATGATCCCCTAATGCAGTGGTGTATTCTGCCCTTCATAAAGCTTATAGTCATTAGAGTCTGTATTTGTGTGTTTGTGTGTGTGTGTGTGTGTGTGTGTGTGTGTATGTGTGTGTGTGTGTGTGTGTGTGTGTGTGGACATGCATATGCACATACGTGTATGTGTAGTAGTGCTGGCCGGTATGACCAAAATTCTATATCACGGTATTTTTCAAAATTATATCGATTTCACGGTACTTGACGGTTTTTCCCATCCTGCATGATGTGTTAACTGCATTGATTATGAAAAGAATTATTGCAGTAGAATGGTTAAGAGTACCATTTGAAAATTGAAAAAGTACCATTTGAAAAATGTCTCCACCTAAGTATTACATGTAATACAGATTTGCATGGCCTCACATGATCAGTTTTCACTGATCAGAGCACTAAAGTAGTGAATGAATCATATAGCATGACAGTTGCAGTAAAAATAAAATACTTTTTAAAAAATCTCTTTTAATGTGATAAAAAGTGAATTATTTCGAATCATTTCGACCATATGTGTATTGGTATAAATATGTAACCTAATTAAGCCAAAGGTGCTGGAAAATATTGAAAATGGACCTTGAACGTTCCGTACATGTGCTTGAATTCCACCTTGTAAAGGTGTATGAACCCAGCAAACAAAACAACGCAAAACACAGTGTTGAAGAGCAGAACGCGACCTCGACACGCCACAGCGAAGACACCGCGGAGACCCGGAGATTGCTACCCGTATTTTCGGGACTATAAGTCGCTACTTATTCCCTCACGCTTTGAACAATGCGACTTATAATGAGGTGCGGCTTTTCTGTAGATGTTTCTTCACCCGTCAGGGGTGGAGCAGAAAGTTAATCAGGTGGTAGGACAAAGTTGTAAATCAAAGAAGAAAGTGCTCATTTTCATTTAGCACATGCAAGCAGCAGGCACAAGAGAGATTTTTTTCAAACCAACATGTGTTGTGCCAAATTCCGAGTCCCCTCATTAGCACACGCATAAAGACGCTACGGATGATATTCGGGAGTTACAGTGATTATAACTTAGTTCATTGAGCACTCTAGTTTTGTCCTAACTAGATATTTAGACATAATACTGCTGTAATACTGCAAAGTCGTGGTCAGAGGTGAACTTCGGTATAGCCAGTGTGTATTTTATTTAAAATAATTAACACCCTTGAGTCACTGTGGCTTTGGACATAGATAATGCCGTGCCGTTTGCTGTGATGGATAATTAAAGTCTAGCTCTTATTTATGCATAGAAACGTAAATCTACAATATAATCTGTAGCGTTTATGTGGATAAACGAGGGGAGTCGGAATTCAACACAACACCAGCTGAAAGCCAAAACTGTTGCACGTGAAATGCTACAGGCACAGTTCAGAAACTAATCAGTTCAGTTATGTTCAGTTAAATGTAATCAGTTCAGTAGATATATGCGGCTTTTAGCCCGGTGCGGCTTAAACAACATTTTCCATTTTTTAAAAACTTTGTAGGTGCGGCTTTTAATGATGTGCGCTGTATAGTCGAGAAAATACGGTACTTCCTGACAACAAACACAGCTCCTTTCTTTGGCTAAAGTTCCTTTGAGGCATCATCTTTTACTTCAATGTTTGAGAGAATTTGTGGTTCAGAACGTCCCTCGTTTTCAGCAAGCTAGATTTGCGCTCTATTGCATGTGTGCTTAGTGGCGCAGCAGTAAAAAGCGTCCCGTGAGAAACAATGCTGTGACAGTGCTGCGCTCCGGACACTGCGCTTGAAGGTTATTTAAACCGGTTTGGCCGGTTTATGAAAAATTCTTATGATAACAAAAATAAACACTGGTTTTCGGTGCGAACCAGTATACCGCCCAGCACTAATGTGTAGGACAGAAACTCCAGTTGCTCCAGTTTTGCATGTGAAAGGCGGATTAAAACGTTTGCGTGTGTTTGGGAAACAAAAACAGTGAATCTCTCCAGCCTTACAAAGGCGTACCAAAGTGTTTGGTGAGGAATGAAGAGCAGAGAGGAGGACCAGATGCTGGAGGAGTGGAAGAGTCCCTTGGTGAAGAGCACTATTCCCCACTAGCCTCTTGGCTGATCATTCCAGAGTGATGCATGCAGCCCTGGTGACATCGTACACTTTGGGCTACAGATGACTGCTAGTTGGAGTTCAGACAGAACATGTCTGACCACAGGCACGGAGGATGCAGTACTGAATGCAATCAGACGGTCTCACACTTATGGGGATTAAGCCCACGACCTATTAGCAATCAACTTTGTGTCACTTGCACAGGGCCCTTTGGAAGGAGGCAAAAAAATGTATAATTACCCAACGTGTCAGCGTTAAAAGCAGGATGCAATAGCCACACCTGTCCATCACGCACACCAGGCATTAAACACACTTGGGAGTTTTCAGGTGGGAGCAGATGGGTGACATTGCTTTGACATTCACTTCATTTGGATGCTTGGTTCTCTCTCTCTCTCTCTCTCTCTCTCTCTCTCTCTCTCTCTCTCTCTCTCTCTCTCTCTCTCTCTCTCTCTCTCTCTCGTCCTGGTGGCCGGCTGGAGGTGGTCCAGAAGCGGCCCTGATTCTGCTGACCCGCTCACCCCTTGCGCCGTGCGGACCGCGTACAGATGAAAGATCGGCACTTTGCGCAGCCATTGAGTGAAGAAGCACTTGAGTTGTCCACACAAACAGGAGTCGACCTTTAAGCCGATGGCCGACATTAAGTGGCAGTGAGAAGGGTTTTGTCTCCTGTGTGGAGGGAGGCGATTATCACTGCCATTATAATAACCTCATTTGGGTCTTCCTTGGCTGTGAGCTGGAATTACAGGCCAGAGTCAGGAATGAAGAACAGCAGAACTAATCATATTTGATGGCTTGGCTGGAGACGGAGGGGAGGCAATTGAACTTTCTTGTAGGGACATGAAGTCTTTTTTTATTCTGTCTGTCTCTCTCGCTCTGTCTCACGCGCACTCTGGTGTGTCGGATCTGAGACGGACTCAGACACTCTAAAGACTTTGCCCCCTACCTCTGCAAATGTAGGGGAGTCCTAGTGTCTCCCACAGGGCTGAGAACTGCGATGTGTGTGTGTGTGTGTGTGTGTGTGTGTGTGTGTGTGTGTGTGTGTGTGTGTGTCACTGAAACACTGTGTTCACAGACGAATTATGCATTGACTGCCTTACTAACAGCCTGCACTGTGTGCTTAACCCAGCAAGGGGCCTGTGTGGGATAACGTCCCCTGAGATGAGAACTCACGTAGGTACCTGTAGCGGTTAAGGTGGTATGAGCGTTAAAGCCACATATGGACAGTCTGAGCCAGAGAGGAAGACTGCAGCAGACGTCTGGACCAATACACGCATGTTTTGTCAGTGTCATCAGGACTGGAACAGACACCTTTGGCGAATGCCCAGCTACCCTCATGGAGGCGTGAAGTGAACGTTTCAGCAGTGACAGTTTGACTATGGTTTCTTTAGTATGAGCAATGAAATTAACCGTCCCTGCATTGTGTAGCTAGGCTGGTTTGGCTGAGGCTTATGTCTCTGGATGAACACGGGGAACAAAACAGGCAATCATACTGTAAAAGGAAAGCAAGCATGCGTTAATGAGAGTGTTGGTAATGACTTAGAGATGTTATCGGTTATGATGGTGGTTGTTTATGGTGCCTCCAATGCATAAATGAAATAAATAAGCTAGTGAAAGTGCTACACTTCTAATTGTCTGGTGCCTTCTTGAATCTTATTTAAAAAATCCTACAATAACAAGACGTGATAGATATTATACTTTATGTACATTTCAGATATGCATAACAATGAACTTTTAAGCAGTAACTGCCACTAATTGATGCCCATATTTACAGAGTGACAACTGCTTATATGGATGCCTTTAAGTGGTTATGGTGGTACAGTCATTTACTATTGGGCTTGGGCCATTTTGGTGTTTTTTGAATACTTCAGATTTTGCCTTTATAACACACCTTAATTAATGTTTACTTCACCTATATAACCTGACGTAGTCTGTATTTTTCTACATACTACATACAGCTATTTATTTGTATATTGTTTCTGCTTGGTCTTGCAACATCTAGAGCGCCATTTCAAGCCAGCACCTTCGATGCAAGTTGACAGCAATGTTCAACTTGACTGTGTTTTTATGCTGTGATGTCTTGAACCAGTCGTGTGGTTTGATCATGCTGGTGTGATCAGGGACTCCAGAGGGCTAGAACAACAGACAAAGGCTGAGTCAGAGAGGAAGACTCGTGCGCTCGGCGTTGGGTGTTCTCACAGGCTCACGTTCCTCCTGCTGTAGCAGGCGTGAGTGAGGTCGCCTGCTCATTATCAAGGCCTCGGTGAGCCGGGTCGGATGCGCTGGAGCATGGGGAAGCCTGAGACTGTGCCGCCTCCGAAGGTGGTGACTGCAGGTGAAGATCTAGGATGAAGAACAGTGAACACAGTGAGCTGAAGCAAGTTGTTACAAAGTAGCTTTGCAGAAGCATTCAGGCAGTATACCTGTGCAGGTGCGGGTTCTGCCCATGTGTGCTGTACCAGGGGAAGAACAGCAGGTATTGATCATTAAAATGATGCATAGCACTAATAAAAAAAGTTTTTTTATCAGCTGTGCCAAGTTTTCTGTGAAGTTGAGTCTTAGATGCTAAAACACCCCACCGTCTTTTTGCTGGTTTCTTTCAAATCCAGCCTTTCAAACCCAGCTGTGTTCCAGTAAGGTGTGATAGATCCAGGCATACTCCAGTAAGGTCTGATGGAAGCAGCTGTACACCAGTAAGTTCTGATGGCAAACTTTGGACTCATGTCCATGCAAAACACCACAGAAGAGCAAACTCTTTGTCTGAGGGAATTACAGAAATACGGTAAAAAAAAAAAAGTGACCCCACAGTTGTGAAATCCCTGGTCTTTTGCTTTGCTGTGGTGTAAGCTATAAGGAATGTTGTCAGGGTATGAGATAAGAAAGGATTAAGGTTTGCATTTTATGTTTGGGGTTTAGAATACCCGGGCATCTAGTAGAGCTGCTAAATGGTTTACCTTAAAGTTTGTTTCACAAAAGTGCAGGATGTAGAGCAAAGCACTTTTAAATAGGGTTTTTCATGCCCGAGGCAAGGCAAACATTTGCCTATTTTTTCCACCATGGCGGTTGTTCTATCTCAGTTTCTAGCACGGTTTGCTTCAGCTGCTCTGTTTGCTCCTCTTCATTTCCCAGTTTGTCAATGAGCAGCGTCAACAAGCAGCATAATCCAGCCACACTGACAGCTCGAGTGCTTCCCATTGTACGTGAAGATAGCCCTTCAATATCCTTACGAGATAATGCTCTTCAATGCTCTCGGAAAATAGGCTAGAGCGGTCTGCTAATCACATGGAACATATGGTGGCAAATGTACAGCACCTGTCTCTACAGCCCAGATCTGGGAAGTACACTTTTGTGTGTGTGTGTTTTTTTGGTTCTGTCCATTTTTTCACACTGAAATGCGCTCTGGAAGGTTTCTCTTCAGCTCTGCCTGGATGCTCCTCGGCTGACTAAGGTAGCTGTCCCCAAAGTAGTGCTGAAACGGCCCAAAAGCTTCGCCCGAGGAGGCTGAAGGTGGAGTGTGATTGCTCCAACTCTCAGTATGGCGTCTTGTTTTTCCTTGCTGAATGCATGAAGGGCTTCAGTAATTAGTCCAGAATATCAAGTCAGGGGGGTTAGAATAGGGGGAAAATGAAGAGTACCTCTTGTACTAGAGTTCATGCTTATTCACAGATTTCATGCTGAATCCCTTTATGCATACTCTGTTTTAATAGCAGAAATATTGTTTTGCATAAACCGAAACTTTTTTGCATAAACCCCTGGGCATGTAATTGGTCTGAACGATTCTAAATGGACTCTAAATACTTTGCCATTAGTGATGATTAGGCTGAAACTGAGACAATCGCTGAAGGGCCTGCTGCACATGTTTCGTGAGGAGATTATTGTATTAAATAGTACGTGTGAACTACAGTAATATATGTTTGAGCTACAGTAATATATGCTCAACAACTGAACAAAAAATAGAGGTTAAAAACTGTATATTTCATAGTGTGTTTTCCGTTGCTTCTGTCCTTTCATAGTGGTACTGAAAATTTTTGTAGAGTCATACCAGCTTGCAATAATCTAGACTTGTATGTTGTAGATGGCGTGTTTGGCTTCACATGATGAAGTTATGTTAAATGGACTGTAACCTCAACTCAGTAGAACAAGCAGAATGAGCAATTTTCTTGTGCACAAATGCACCTCCGTCTCTCCCTCTCTGTCAGACAACATATGCACTTAGTTGTCATGACAACAATCTTTTTAATGAAGCAGTGACTATCCGGGGGGTGGGTGGGTGGGGGGTCTGATCAGACCTGTGTGGTGTGGAAGAGACAGGCACTTGTCGTAGATCCATTAGCATTTATTCAAGGAATGCTGTTAGTGGGTGTTAATGACTGGGTTGGGGGGGAAGAGTATCCAGGGAGAGATGGGGACTGATCCCAGTATGGTGATGGGGACTGATCCCAGTATGGTGATGGGAACTGATGCCAGTATGGTGATGGGGACTGATCCCAGTATTGTGATGGGGACTGATCCCAGTATGGTGATGGGGACTGATCCCAGTATGGTGATGGGGGCTGATCCCAGTATGGTGATGGGGACTGATCCCAGTATGGTGATGGGGACTGATCCCAGTATGGTGATGGGGACTGATCCCAGTATGGTGATGGGGACTGATCCCAGTATTGTGATGGGGACTGATCCCAGTATTGTGATGGGGACTGATCCCAGTATGGTGATGGGGACTGATCCCAGTATGGTGATGGGGACTGATCCCAGTATGGTGATGGGGACTGATCTTAGTATGGTGATGGGGACTGATCCCAGTATGGTGATGGGGACTGATCCCAGTATGGTGATGGGGACTGATCTTAGTATGGTGATGGGGACTGATCCCAGTATGGTGATGGGGACTGATCCCAGTATGGTGATGGGGACTGATCCCAGTATGGTGATGGGGACTGATCCCAGTATGGTGATGGGGACTGATCCCAGTATGGTGATGGGGACTGATCCCAGTATGGTGATGAGGACTAATCCCAAACAAACAGCACACACAATGGCACATCTCCACATCTGTGGAAACAACAGCGTGCAGACAACAGGCACGTGAATGCACGCTAAGAAATGGAGACGCATCCACAGCAGACTATGCCAAACACACAGAAACACACCCGCACACACACACACACACACACACACACACACACACACACACACACACACACAACCATGTGTACAATGACTGTTTCACCTCACAAACACGTGCGAGCACAAACACACCCACAGGTTCCCTGCTCTGGATGACACGACAGCTCCCACATCGGTGATTTCACGCCTTGATGCTCACAGGACTGATATCCTCCCCTCCACCAGCATCTGCTACACCTCTCACTCACTGGCCTATGGAATACTGGGCTTTCACACACACAAATCACACCCCACCACACACACACACACACACACCATTACAGCACTCCTCTTACGTGGGTGGGTGTTGATGCAAGGTGGTATGAAGGTGCTGCAGGATGCCACATGACTCATAAAGGGGCTTCGGATAAACGCTTCTCACCTCTGCCTCAGTTTGCAAAACACAAAAGGAAAGAGGAAACGCAAGAGAAGAAGGAAAGTGAGAGAGACAGGTAGTGAGATGGGCGGTGGTTATATGGGGCCTTTGGCGATTGCAGTCGAGACAGCTACAACCATTCCTCCACTGAGGAACAAGTACAATTCACTGTAAATTTGTGTTACTAGATTAATTCCACCTTCCTGAGGACCACCACAGCCCAGTAAGGGAATATGGCTCTTATAGCTTCTGAAGCTAACATTGCTGAGGGAGTGGTTTTATTCCTGCAGAGACGATTGATTTGACGTTAGTTTTCTCAGAGAGCATGCTGTTCTGTTAATGGGTTCAAAGGGGATTGGGGCTGACATGGTGGCTGACTAAACAAGGTCAGTCGTATGTTTGGAAGGCAGTTCACAGCCACACGACCCCATGGGTAATCCAAGTTTTGTCTAGCTGTAGACTTTGATATTAATGTAATTGTGAGCAATTGCTTTAGTAACCCGTTTAAGTGTGCAGCTTTCTCTAAGACCAGAGTAGAATGAGGTTTGGAGCATGATTTGGAATGAGATTTTGGTATATTGTGTATAAGATATGGAACTTGGTTTGGAGTGCAATTTTATACATTGTTTTAACCCCCTACCACACATATGTGAGTCCACACGGTCCGTGATGGGGCTGTGTGAAGAAGCACGGTCTTCACACTGGGATTTGAGTCAACAGCAGCTTTGATTTTATTCTGGAATGGTGGGTGGTCCGCTGCTGTTAGTACAGGGATTGAGAAGTGCTGCATCTTTACAAATCTCAATTAAATTCCTCTGATGGAGAGCAAAGGAATGAGGGCTCATCTCAGGCGAAGAACGGGGGGATTACCGCTCATCCTGCTCACGCTCCTCCCCACAAGCCCACACAAGGGAATAAGCACACGGGTTATTTTGAATCTCTCATGGTCTAAATCATTAGCTCTCTTTTCTGACACGAACGGCGCGCTTAAATGACATCGCAGTTCAAGACGAGAGCGGTTATCCCCTGGGCGCCGTGTAATTGACCGGCTGTTTGGTCACTGTCTGGCTGTGGTTGCTCTCACTGTGGGCTGAAGTGGCAGGAGAACACCAGCCATGTTGAGTGGCCATCGCTGGCCCTGAAACATGAGCTTGCTGGAGGCGGTGTGAATTCATCAGAGCGCACCTCCAAACGCGTTCACCTGATTCCATGATCTGTTCAGAAGCTTCCTCTGAAAGGTTTGAACACGACTATGGGTGGGACTTGAAAAAAGGTGAAGGTGATTCATCTGAGGTGTTTTTTTTTATCCTGACACTGATGATCACGTTACGTAATTGCAGCCATCCACAGACTGCAAGTACCACTATAATCAATATTGGTATTTTTCTGGCCGGCTGTTTAATCCGCTGTTTAGTGAATGCAGGTCTTCTGTTGTGGCAGTGGCCTTCACATGGGAAACCGTGTAATTAGCCTGTGGAAGACCTGTGCTCCTCATCCTGGGTTGTCACTCAGCTCATATGTGACCTTCTGCATGATGGGGGTTTAAACGGAGGCGTCACCAAAGGTCACCCTGCATTTTATGACCAGTCATCTGTCAGCAGTCATAGTGTCAGCAGTCTGCTACGCAGAAGACCGCCACAGAGCAGCAGGGTCCAGCGTGAGGCCGGGAGAGTCGGGCCGGGTGGCCATGATCTTCACCCAGGCACCCGCAGCCGGTGGTGGGATGGATCCACACAAGGTCTCCCTTGTGGAGTGGAGATCTCCAACATGCACTACCAGCCAAGGCGCTGGGAGACTTCCTGTATTGACAAGTTCAGATGTTATGAAAACTTCTGTGCTGTAGCACCCCCCCCCCCTCTCTTTGTGTGTGCCCCAGCGTGTGTGTGCGCCAGCGTGTGTTTGTTTTTGGAGGAAGGCGTTTGCTCTTCTCTCATACTAATTACAGAAGCTAATTAATAAATGGAAAAATTAATATGCATGTAAAAAGCCTCACTGTGTAAAAACAAATAATCAAATCTGAAATAGCACGATGGATACACGATGGACTTTAAAAGGTAAATTGTAGCAGACAAAAAATATTCCTTGAATATTTATACCCTTGACACGTAATCTTTTGATATTGATGCATATTTTGTACTTTTGACATAATTTTAACTCCGTGTGCGTTCCCCTTTTCTCTAAACGTTTCTGATTGACGCATATTAATTGTAACGCTATGTGATTTCCCCCCGCTAGCAAAACACTTATTCAGTCGGTGCATGGACCGTCTTAACAGTGACGGACATGCCGTTGGATTTGCGCGCTCGGCGTGGCCACGCGGCACCCCCGCGCTCCTCAGCGCCGCGCTGAAGCACGTTGCGCTCGTGGCCGAAGCGCGCGAAGGTGGAGCAGACACGGGTTTCTCAAGGATGTAATTTGCCGCGCATGTCTAACGAGGCAGGCGTGCTAAAACGAGGGCTCGGTGTCTGAAGGACACCTAGTTCCAACTGCCACGATGTAGCGGGCTGAAGTCACGTGACTGTAGCCCGGGTGGTCGCACGTCTGGGAATTGCAGAATAATTTGCAGGGTGAAAAAATCATGGCCTTAATTAAAGCAACCAGCCACGCCTGTTAAAATAACAGCAGAAACGTGTGAATGGATATGTTAACAGTGTATTAATTAACATTTAGACTGCTGTATTGTAAGAGTAACCTAAAAACGTAATAAAAAAAAACTTATCCTTGAGATGCCCGGAGCCTAATTGAATATGTTTCTGTATTAATAACTCACAGTATCCGAAATAAGATAGCCAGCAATATTAGAACAGTCCTTGGAATAGCATTAATAATAGCAAAGAAATGACATGCAAATATGATTTTATAAAATCATTTTTCATTTGCACTTTGTGATGTATCACACTGTAGTGCTATTGTGTTATCGTGTCACTCGACTTTACTCTGCGACGGGAAGTGCATTTCCTTTCCTCTGAATTGCTCCTGAGTAATTTAGAGTATTTATAATCAGAGGTGGGTTACTGACTGCAGCGCGTTTTTTACTCACACCGTTTTATTTTATTCACCGTTTGTGTTTGTCATAACCCTAATATATACTTATACATCATTTGTTTTATTACTCTGAAGCTATATTTGTTTTCGGAATTACGTAGATAGCTCATATAAGTTGTCTTTTGTGTGAGGGAGACCTTCCAAAATTTCCTAATTTTGAAGTTGGAAGTTCTGGTTCGTGGTTGTACTGTGTACAACCCGGTGTGTCGGCCACAAGGCCATGATGACTCCAAGAGGGCTTTAATAGGAACAGTTATTGGCTGTGGCCGTGTGCCATACCGTGTGGTATAATGCAATTAACGCACAGCTTTTAACACAACGGGTAACCGTACAGTGAAGGCTCTCAAACAATTAAAACTAACTTAACTGAGGAGTCACCACACCCTGAACGAACCCGAACAAGATCACTTGTGACGAGTGTGTACCCTCTGAACGCTTCTGTGTGGGTTCGGTGACGGAGGTGGAACGAGGCGGCGGACGCGCGCAAATGTACCGGCCGCCTGAGGTGGTTGCCAGGCAGTTATGGGTTTGCGCTGACGATTGCAGTGACAGTGTTTCTGTCACGCTCTCTCTCTCTCTCTCTCTCTCTCTCTCTCTCTCTCTCTCTCTCTCTCTCTCTCTCTCTCTATTTCTCTCTCTCTCTCTCTCACACACACGCGCGCGCAACATATTCTCTGATTCAGAAAGAGTGAGCGCTCCTTCTCACGACTAAGTCTCGCTGCTTACTCGGATTTTGACGCAGCCGGTTCCTTTCAGCTGGACCGAGTCATGTGCTCTCTCCGTTAGAACAGTAGTAGTAGCACTTCGCTCGGGCTGAAAAGCTTGTCGCCTATTTGAGCCGACGCGGTATTCGTGCAGTGTAGGTAATAATGACTACAGCAAAGGAATCAAACGCGCCGGCGAAGGCAGCGCAGCAGCAAGATCAGGTAGAGTGGCCAATCCATCATTGTGCTCGTCTCCGTTTGCGCATTTGCAATAATATGCAATTATGCATGAATGCTGGTTCTTAACTATTTAAGATGTATGTTTTCTGTTCAGTAACATCTAGGTTATGACATCACGTTGCTAAGAGGTTTTAATGATGTCTTAAGGTAAAAGTTCGATCGTTTGGAGATTCTCTAATCAATTGGCAAGAACAACCAGCCTTCCAGTGTTCATTAGGCTCTTCTACCTGACGCGTCGCGGAATGACATCTTTAATTCCTCACTTAAGAACTTGCATGCATGCGCATGAAGCCATTGATTAATAATGGGTACTTCACCTCGTGCAATTAGCTTACCAACCACTTTGGTCTTAGCATTTCATGAGCTCCGTGCAGCAAAGTACTGAAGTGTTTATGAACACCCCTGTTAATACGAAATCGCCATATATAAAAATAGAATATATAGTACCACTTACCTGAGCAAATAATGCAGTTTTATAAATCAAAACAACTCCATATCTTTTGCAAAGATGATGAAAAGGAGGTCATGTAATATACATCAAATTCATCTTCAGACCCATATTCTTTACATTTAAATAACCCACCTAAACTAAGAACTAAGGTTTATCTAAATCTGTGCGGTCTCAGTGAAACGCTAGGGTCAGTACTTGCCGTCCCCATGTCTACGTACAGGTAGTTAACCCAGTGTGGACATGTTCACACTGCTGTAGCTGTAGCATGAATTGCGATGCACAAGATCCAGGCCAGAAGCAGCATGGAGCAGATATGCACAGCAGAGGTGAGTTACAAGGCAACAGGGTAATGATTCAGGCTCCTGGAGCAGGAAAGAGAGAGAGCCCCTCTGAGCAGGAGCTCGGGCAGAGGAAGGGAGGTAGTGAGCGAGGGAGGGAGGTAGTGAGCGAGGGAGGGAGGTAGTGAGGGAGGGAGGGAGGTAGTGAGGGATGGAGGGAGGGAGGGAGGCGTGCGAACAGCACAGTGGAGATGCACAGTCGGCAGCAATCCAGTAGGCGTGGACAGTAACACAAGGAGACAAGCAAGCCAGAGATTTGGGCGATGCCTCTGTCCATAGTTTCTTTCATTCTAACTTCACCTGTTTTCACAGTGTCGAGCTGTACAAAATTCCGATAACCGATAAGCCTCACTCTGCCGAGTCTTAGGGGGTGTGGGGAGGTTGCCAGTCCCCGTGGAGCTGGGATTGATAGTATAGGTGTACAGTTCAGTAGCAAGGTGAAAACAGCATCAGAGTGTGATCGGGCTTCCAGCCAGGCAGGGAGAAGTAGAGGTTATAAGAGGAAAGCTTAGCTTCTTGTTGGGCGGGAAGCTGTAAGTGTGTGTGTTGTGTGTGTGTGTGTGTGTGTGTGTGTGTGTGTGTGTGTGTGTGTGTGTGTGTGTGTGTGTGTGTGTGTGTGTGTGTGTGTGTGTGTGTGTGTGTGTGTGTGTGTGTGTGTGTGTGTGTGTGTGTCTATGAACGGGCGTGTTGGTGCCAGCCCCTCAGAGCTGACAGAGAAGGTTAGAGGTAGGGTGATGCCAGCTTCCTGCAGGGTCTGCATCCTCTCCTCCATCATTCACTGCGGGAAAGACAGAGCAAGTCATCATCTCTCTCACACACACACACGCGTGGTTGCGGCCTTCCCTTTGAACATAATGGCTGTTGCTTTTGAGTCTTGAGTTCAGTGGTCTTGGAGATTTCGCAGTATTGTGAGTACTCATACACACACATCTACAGACACTTCTTCTGGCATGGTCAAGCATTGCATATATTCTGCATGAAGATAAAACCTTGTGCACACACACACGAGGACAGAAAAACAAACCCTGTGTCTGTGTGTTGCTGGAAAAGCAGATCCAATTATCCAGCATGGTGTGGGTGAGCATGCTGATCTAGAGCCTCAGTGGGTGACCAGAGGAGCCGCGGAGAGACCGACTCAACACGTCCACACACACACAAACACTCACAGGAAAACACACACACACACACACACGAACTCACACACCACACATGGACATGCATTGACACTGCATCTGGACACACGATGTATTGTGGTATCAGACCACACGATCACATTGGATGTCAGACACATACAGGCCAGTAGGTATAACAGTCTAATAGTATGTACTCAGTACATGTGACAGTATGATACTGTGCAACCATTAAACCATTAGACAGTATAAAACTATACATCACACGTTGCAAACTATGAACAGCCATTGTGCGTGACATCAATCCATTCAATCATACATGCACACTCAGCATAGAAGCTTTATAACAACTATGTGTTGGCCTCTCGCTTAGCTGTGTGTGTGTGTGTGCATGCACGCAGATTGTTTTTTTTTTTTTTTTTTGAAGATAGAAATTCACTATAATTTGTTTCCTAAATTCATAAACCTGCAAAATCACCATCAGTCACAAGACAAATTCCAGCTGTCAGTGGTCTGTGGGAACGGGAGGCAGAAATATGATTATAATGGGCTGTCAGTTCCAGATGGCAGGGGGATTTTTCTAGATCTTTGAGGAATTTCTTTTATGACCTGCTCTGAGAAAGCAGTGAGAGTTGCTTGAATGCAAGGGGAGGGAGGATTCAGGCACAGAGGGAGGTGAGGGCTTGTGTGTGTGTGTGTGTGTGTGTGTGTGTGTGTGTGTGTGTGTGTGTGTGTGTGTGTGTGTGTGTGTGTGTGTGTGTGTGCTACTAAGTGAATCGCTCTAGCTAAGCCCACAGTTTGCCCTCCTCTCCACTGAGTTTCTGCAGTGATCGTGCTGGTAATTAGAGCCCCTGATCAGATTGGACAAAAACAGAAACTTTATGAGCATCGTTATCTTCTGATTGTAGAGTCTGACAGAAAAGATTTTGTGCAGGGAACACTCCATGGGTCAAACCCTTCCCCAGGTAGAGCATGCACATGGCAGGCAGGCTGTGGTCATCTTGTTTTAGCAGCGTGCTGGTACAGCTCTTCTTCTGCAGTGTGAAATGAGAGGCCAGTGTGTTTTTAAAAGGTCCAACACTCTTTGAGGGGCAAATGGTTTCAGTGTGAATCTGTTCCAGTACCCGTTATGACTCAGTGGCTGAAACAATTTGATTTAAAGACCATTTTGTTTTGTTTGGAGCTGTTTTGTTTCAGTAAACATGATGCAATTCAGTCACCTTAGTTCCAATAACAGTATATTTTAACTTGCAAACCCTAAGATACTATTTATCTTAAATGTTGTCAGACAGTTTGTAGTCTAATGATCTCTGAGGCATAATAACTGCATATCATACCACTAATGTGATATTTTATCAAGACAGGTAATTACAGAACTGTTCTCAAATTAATGTATAGACTTAAAGGGGTGGTTTTGATGTGTACGGAAGGGTGAAGGCATGAGGAGTTTTGTGTTTGTGTGTGTGTGTGTGTGTGTGTGTGTGTGTGTGTGTGTGTGTGTGTGTGTGTGTGTGTGTGTGTGTGTGTGAGTGAGAGAAAGAGAGAGAGAGACAGAGAGGCATTGCCTTGTACAGCAGTACATTATCTCAAATTGCAGACTTGTGTCTGTAGTTCAGAGGACATGTCTAGTGTGCTTGGCCAGGGGTAGTGGGTGTATGTCTGAGGCTGAGAGCACGGGTTATGTGTGGTGGAGAATGGCAGCATGGTTGGTACAACCTGTCTGCACCATTTGATTCACATGATTCAAATTCATTTAGATCAACTCAGAGTGTAAATCAAGATTGCTTCAGTGTGATCTTGCTTTTTCAGGGAGGTCCCAACCCTGATGCCATGTCACCCAAGTTTGCCGTGCCTGGCTTGGGTGTTCACGTGTTTCTGAAGTGTTTGGCACATTTTTGGAGGTGCTGTTGCAGGGTTGGAGGTGACCTGTGAGGGTGACGCTTCAGCCTCTGCAGGGTAGTGCATTCTCTGTCCTGGAAGATCAATGCCATGGGAGTGGTGGAAATTACAATCAATCCATCAGTTCAGTGTGCAGATCGTTAAGCTAACGAGCAGTAGATTCGTTTTGACTTCATTTATCTCTATATGTTGACTTCCCTCTTGGGGGACTAATTGGATGACTGAACTTCAGAGAACAGAAATATTGGCATGACAAATATGTTACGAATCAGAACTGCCTCTTCTCCTGCCATTAATTAGGCCTGGCTTGGTTTTGGAAAGGCCAAAAATAGCCGTGAGGCCCACACGCTGTTCTGGCTTGTCTCACGCTCTCGGTGTAAATTGGGTGTGAGTCTGTTATGATGGCGGGAGTGCTGAGGCTGGGGGGCAGGGAGGCACTGGAGCTGGCAGACGGTGTGATACACACACACACACACACACACACACACACACACACAGAGCTTATGTGCTTGTGTCACTCTGCACTCATGTCACTCTGTCTCGTCTTGGTCTTGTTCTTTCTTTTCCTTACTTCTTCTCTTGTTTTCTCACTTGACTTTTATGTCTCTTCCCTCTTCTGTTCTGCTCATTCCCCTCTCTCTCTCTCCCTCTCTCTCTCTCTCTTTCTCTTTCAGTACCTTTCTCCACCAGCTCACTCCTGAGGTGTGATTTAGCATCAACACTCATGTCACTGCAACACTGGTTTCCTTATATACTTGTACACGGGACCATATAGCTCTCACACTTCATCTCACACGCTCCCAAACTGCATGCTTCCTGTAGTCGGAAATGTCAGAAATTCTCTGTGTGCGCGAACCTGTCGTCCCCCCCGTGGCGCGGCCCTTAAATGGGCCCTGCTGCAGCGTGTTCCGAGACCCAGCTGGTCTGACCTCTCTCTCTGTGCCGTGAACAGGGGCTTCCCCCTCCTGTATCTCGGGGTGTCTCGGTGACACAGCGCTGCGGCACAGGTGACCAGCAACCAGCGTTCTGAACGGTGTACTGAGGGCTTGTTCTGTCCCAGTCCGGTTATGATCAGTAGAGCCTTTGATGTTGAACTGTGCCTTCCCATTGTGGTTCTTCTCTCTGCCCCGAAACCTGTAGCTGTTAGACAGGGGTGTGGGACATTTGGTTAGGGTGGTTCATTGTACTCTTTCTATGTCTCTCTCTATTTCGGTCTGTCTGTGTCTCTTTTTGTTTGCCTGTCTGTGGTTGCCAGGCAGTTATGAGGATGATGAATTCTGTCAGCCTTGATGATTTGCAGTGACAACTGTTTCTCTTTCTCCTCTCTCTCTCTCTCTCTCTCTCTCTCTCTCTCTCTCTCCATATCTGTGCTACATTTTGTCTCTTTCTTGGAGTTCGTTAGTGGTCTCCCTCTCCTCCCTCTTCTCCTCTTCCTCCCTGGGTCACAGCTGAGCTCATGCAGAGCAGATGAACTCTCTGCACTTTGAAATTTGCCAATTCTTTGTTTATCGGTTTGTTTGGCTGCCCTATCACACGTCACCTCAAGGGGGAGTTGTACAGACATATATAGATCTTTGAACTCATCAATCCATGATTCCATCAATCCTCTACCTCCCTCTTTCCTTGTAATCATCTTGTCTTATTGTATTCTCCTGCAAGCCTATAAAACATCACCATGTTCTGCTGTCTCTAATACTTTGTGAGGCCAGCATGTCATATCTGTATGTTGTAAGCGCTGGTGGTGTATTATGTGAAGAGTGTGGGTGTTTGCTGAAACCCCATCATGTTCCAACCCTGTCTCACTGAGCCGTTTCATTAAGAGAAGGACACCATAAAGAAGGCCAAGTTTTTCTGCAGGTTTTATATCCTTCATGTGCTTCTGTTGTTAGGAACATCAATATTCTTGCTGATATATCACTTTCTGACAGCCTTGAGTTTCTAGAAGAAAGGCCCTCAGACAGGTGTGCTGGTGCTTGAGTGGGGAGCTGTGCTGGTGGGAGCAGGAGGCTGGTTCACACACATTTAGTGAATGTGTGTGAACCAGACAAGCAGAGATCTGAGAACCTCAACAGTCCATCTCTTCATCTGTATACCAGTGTGTATGAGAGAGAGAGAGAGAGAGAGAGAGAGGAGTTTTTGTGTGAACAAAAATCTTGTCAAAACAGACATCATGGTCAGGACATGCTACATGTTTTATTTTGAAATTAATGCTATTTAATTATTATTTAAGTTAATGTTAGGTTTAGAGATTCGCTTAGAAAACTTATACTTGTTGGTAGTTACATAAAGAATTTATATCTGGTATATGTACGGGTGATTTTAAAATATCTGGTACGTATGTGTATGTGTGTGTGCATGCGCATTTATTCATGGATGCATGTGTGGGCCCAAACACACCCTCCTCGTCTGGGTTTATTGACCTGGTGGTGTTACAGCTGTGCATCTGTGGTGTTAACGCTGTGCCCCCACCTCCCTCCGACTCCGTCACTGAAACTCTGAGACTGTTGTGTCCTCTCCCCCCGCTCCATCTTCTCCATCCCGTGTCATAAGCCATGGTGTCTGCATGCTCCTCCCTCCACGATAAGCCATATAATTACACATAGTGTAGCGTGCGTTTAAACGAGCTCTGGCTTTGTCCAGATTGTCATTTCATTTCCGCCATGAATGTGTATGATTTATTTATTTATTGGTAGGAGGTTTCATTTGCTTTCATTGTGCCAGCAAAGATCCTCAAGAATGATTCTTGTACCAAAGAGTTTTTTTTCCTGCTGTAAAAGTGTAATTCCTCCTTTGGGAATCTCACAAGAACTGAGAGGGAAGGAGGCGTATTGATCATATTCTAGATCTCAGCCTGCGCCTGCAGCTTTAATTACGTGTCCATCTTTTAATAGCTGAGGGGTCTTCTCAGAGGACATGCTTTCTCCCGCTGCTCTATACCCCCCCATGCTTCTAGGCCAGCAGGAAGGACTGACTGTACTCTGACAAGAAGCAGATGGCTGCTGAAGATTTCATGGGCCGGGTTAATAATTACTGTGCCTCTGAGAGGAGTGGGTAAATAACAGCTCTGCCCCTGCTGGTGCTTTCTTCTCTCTTTCAAGCAGAGTGTGTGTCAACTTGGAGCGTGTTCAGGTGAAGTGTGCGTCAACCTGAAATGTGTGTTCAGGTGGAGGTTGTGTTCATGTGGAGTATGTGGAAGTCTGGAGTGTGTGTTCAGGTGGAGTGTGTGTCAGTCTGGAGTATGTGTTCAGGTGGAGTGTGTCAGTCAGGAGTGTGTGTTCAGGTGGAGTGTGTGTCAGTCTGGAGTATGTGTTCAGGTGGAGTGTGTCAGTCAGGAGTGTGTGTTCAGGTGGAGTGTGTGTCAGTCTGGAGTGTGTTCAGGTAGAGTGTGTGTTCAGGCAAGAAGGGTGTCGATATGTGTGTTCGGGTTGATCTGAGTCTCTGATCTCTGTGTTTTTACCAGGGGAAGGGCAGCTCAGGTCGTATCAGTCTTGAAGAGGCAGCAGATGTGTGAGTCTGCAGGGAGGCAGCAGATTGAGGCATTCTGCCAGCACTCCAGTAACTCTGTTAGTCCTGCTGCCGACATCATCTCAGAAAAAAGAAATGTGAATCTCAGGATTCCAACAAGCCTTCAGGTGATCACAGCATTCTGGGAAGGAGGGGAGATTACCTCTCATCCTCCACCACCCACATTCTCCACCCAGCTCTGTGGTGCAGTGTTGGGTTAGACCCCACCCACAACTCTAACTTGAAAGCACATCACACCCCCGCGTTGGGAGGCGGAGAGCAGTGTCAAACCACCTACTCCCTCATGCCACGCTCCTTATCTGAGGAAGCAAGCGATCATCTGTCAGTTCAGTCTTAACTACGACGCTCCGTGGATGCCATGCGTGCGGAAATCACACATCACTGTGGAAACGTTTCAGACGAGCAAAGCTTTTTGGTTTTATGTTGGTTTTATGTTAACGTAAATGAACAAAAACTGTCACTTCAAACACTGTTTGAAATAAACAAGTTCAAATGGTGTTTGAGTGTCAATTTGAATCTCTAAATACATTGCTGTTAGAAATCTAGTGGGAGGAAACAAATGCCATTTATTTTGTGTTCAAACAGGCTTATCTAGAACCAGTCGCATTTCAGATGTGTGTTTTTGTAATCAGTAATTTTAGCAATTCCCACTGTGCAGATAGATGAACAGTACTGACAGGATGCTGTGGACGGGATTTGCTTGTCTTGTTATGAGTAATAATGGCTCTAATTGAGCTCCGTCTGGATTCCTGTTACCTTCCCCTTCTCTCTCCGTCCTTCTCTCTTCTGCTCTCTCTCTCTCTGACTCTTTCCCTGTCTCTCTCCCTCTTTTTTGGCTTCTATCACTCTCCCTCCTCTCTCTCTTATGGTGTCTCCCGTGCGGTAATGAACTCTTTTACGATCAGCTTCACAGACAGCTTCAGCTTAGTGCTGAAATCACAGCGCGGGAGAATGACGGCGTGCGAGTGAGACTACATAGTTCGTCTGTGGAAGTACAGAGGCTTCTGCCCTGCCCGGTTCTGGGCCTGACTGAGCTCTGTTTATACTGGAGATTGATTAGGTGACAGCAGTCATAAGCATCTACCCCTAACTGAGATCAAACCCTCTGACTGGGGTCAAACCCACAGCCAGTTTGGGTTTTGGTGAGTGGTGTTTGGGTTTTGGTGAGTGGTGTTTGGGTTTGGGTGAGTGGTGTTTAGGTTTTGGTGAGTGTTGTTTGGGTTTTGGTGGGTGGCGTTTGGGCTTGGTTGGGTGCTGTTTGTTACGTGGCATTTGTCCATGCAACTAGCGTCGTTTCAGAACAAAAACTTCTCTCGGAGCAAGCTATTTATCCTTTGGAAAACACAGTTGATAATCCATTATTCCAGACAGATTCACACACAACTCTGTCAACACAAATCTGGATTACGGAGGAGAAAAATAAAAATGAAGGTAAAACGTTCTGTGTGAGGTTTGTGGAATAACAGGAGCTGGAGCAAGAGAGAGGAGGAGATCCACATGCAGACACTAACCCCAACACTAACAACCCAACATGTAACATTAACACCCCAACACTAACCCCAACACTAACAACCCAACATGTAACATTAACACCCCAACACTAACCCCAACACTAACAACCCAACATGTAACATTAACACCCCAACACTAACCCTAACACTCCAAAAGGACATAACAGTGTTGACGGAGAAGCCAGCGAGTGAGGTTGTATGTACCCCTACTAAAATGAACATCACTTAAATTGACCATAATACAATTTATTAAATACGTGCACATGTCAGACCTCGTCTCCTTAGACAGGCCAGGAGAGTTTGTACTCGTATTAATATTGCATTGCCATTAACCAGTAACATATGTTGCATACTGTACCTGTATTATCATGTTCTTTGCATGCCATTTAGGGCTTCTTATTGGCGTTTGCACTGTGGTGTGTGTAACTAACACCAGAGACAGTTCCAGTCCTAGTGGAGCATGTTGGGTGTATTAGAGCTGCTGCTACACTGCTACACTGCTACAGCTACAGTCCTGGTGTTTCTGTGTCTGACTGAGCGCTTGTACTGGGAGCCCAACTCCCTGGAGACCAGCAGCCCTGCGGAGTTTACTTCCAACCATAATCCAACACACCTGGACCACTTCATCAAGACCATTAATGGTGTCTGAATACTGGAGGCGTGTGCACTGCAGCTGAACTCTTTCTAGGAGGGAGCTCCCTGGGACCGGCGCTGGACGTCCCTGTCTTACACTGGTTCAGCAAAGAGAGAGGAGGGAATTAATGCTCTGGGTTTTATCTGGTTCAGATATGTTTGCTTTAAAGGACACTGTGTGGAGTGGGAAGAGTTGTGTAAGTGGAGTAGTGGGGTGGATACTGCAGTGTGCTGTGGCTGAAAAGAACCTTACTGAAGGCCCTCCTCCCTAGAGTGTTGTGGTTTTGTGTTTTAATAAGTAATTTGATTCTTTTGTGTATGCCAGAAAGGTTTGATATGCCTTGCCGAAGTTTATGTGAGGATGCTGAACTAATCTCTCTAAAGGGATACAGCTGTGTGTGTGCAGAATGGAAAAATGAGTCTGACTGAGAATTTGTCCTGTGTTCTCTTACCTCCCCACGCTTAGAGGTGTTTAGAATATTAAGAGTAAATTAGCTTGGGGCAGTGTGTGTGTGTGTGTGTGTGTGTGTGTGTGTGTGTGTGTGTGTGTGTGTGTGTGTGTGTGTGTGTGTGTGTGTGTGTGTGTGTGTGTGTGTGTGTGTGTGTATGTGTGTTTAGTGAGTGAGCGAGCTGGAGGGGGACTCAGTTTTAAGCAGGCTTTAGGAGAACCCTTGCCACAAATGATCTCCATGTTTATATCAACTCTCCATTCTTTGTCTCACTATAGACATATGCTCATTTTTAAAGCTTTTTGCAGAGAGGGTCATTTAGGGCATTGCTGCAGATTGGAAGCCCATTCGTATGTATAACACTGTTGGGCTCTCACCATCAGTCTGACTCTGTTACCTGTTCTCTCACACTCTCACACACACACACTCTCTCACTCACTCTCTCTCACTCTCATGCACACTCTCTCTCACTTACACACTCTCTCACACTGTCATGCACTCTCTCTCACTCTCTCGCTCACACTCTCTGTCTCACACTCTCCCGCACACTCTCTCACTCACTCTCACACATACTCTCTCTCACTCAGTTATGCATGTGCTTCCTCTACTTCTCTCTGTCTTTCTCTCTGTCTGTCCTCTGCTTTTCTCACTATCCTTCATGCTTTCCTCATGCTCCCTCTCAGGTCAGATTAGAGAGCTTCCTCCTTCTCCTCATTTAAAGTGCCATATTTCATTTACCACTATTTCTCCCTCACATTTCTTCTCTTTACTCCTCTCACGTTCACTCAGAGTCTCTCTCTCTCACTCTCTCTCTCAGTCTGTCTCTCTATCTCACTCTCTCTCAGTCTGTCTCTCTCCCTCTGTCTGTCTCTCAGTCTTCACTCACAGCCTCTCTCTCTTTCTCACTCTTTTGCACCCAGACACAGGTACACACTCAGAGTCTTATGGACACTAAAAGCTAATGTCACCCCTTGAAATCAGACCTTTCTCCTGCCTTTTTGTGGGCGTTTAATGGTAAATGTGTTCTTCTGAGACGTGACTCTGAGAAGTGGTCTGGGTCTGCCAGTCTTTCAGAGGTCTGCTCATCATACTCAATCTCGCGCTTTATTTTTATGTGCCTTGCTGTCCCCACCGTCACAGGGGCCAGTGTCACGGTCACATGCAAATTTTCAAGTGCTCTTTTCATATTCATGAATTAGATATGATAATGAATGGCTAGTGAAGACTGCAATCACTCATATTTGTACCCATGTGAAGAGCCATTAATGACATCCATATCTCTCTCCCCTGTGGCTGCTGTGACGTGCGAGTGATTGGTGATGGCAGACCAGGCCTGTGGTGTAGTCCATTCCTTCACTCGGATGTTTTTGCTCTGATTTTTCCAACCCGTCGATACCGACACTCTCTTCAGCAGAGCACGGAATCCACTCCCCTGAACACGGGCGGTAATATTTCATGCAGGTGGACTTGATGATGAATGTATTTATCTACTTATTTATTTCCCCACGTTCTCTCAACTACCTTCTCTATGAGTGAAGCTTTTATTTTGGCGGTGCGTCTGGGCCACACTCACGACAGTGGTCGATGTCTTGGTGTGAGGAGGAAGTTGGCTTCAAGTCCATGTTTAATAATGGAGGCTGCCGCAGTCTGGCAGGTCAGTCTCTGCATCTCCTCCTGGTGCTAAAACACTCCTCCTCTTCCTCCTCCTCCTCCTCCTCGCCCGCTCCAGTGCTCCTCTATGGGGCGGTGCTGTGAGGACCCTCACCTTGGCCTGTCTGTCACATACGGCCTCTAGGACTGCGCAGCCTTTTGCTGATCGATATTGCGATGTTGGCCACTGCGACACTGACGCTGCAAAAGACAGCAATATGTAAATTAGCTCTCAGCATCTCTCACGTCTTCCTGTGTGCTGGTCGTGTCTCAGACCCTGCGGATGAGTGTGCAAGATCACATCACACAATTTCATTGTGTATTCTTTACTCAACGCATTTAGGCATGTAGACATGGCCAAGACGATCTGCTGCAGTTCAAACCGAGCATCAGATCGGGGAAGAACGGTGATTTAAGTGACTTTGAACGTGACATGGTTGCTGGTGAGCTAGTCTGAGTATTTCAGAAAGTGCTGATTTACTGGGAGTTTCACGTAAAACCATCTCTAGGGTTTACAGAGAATGGTCTGAAAAAGAGAAAATATCCAGTGTGTGGCAGTTCTGTGGGCGCAAATGCCTCGTTGATGCCAGAGGTCAGAGGAGAACGGCCAGACTGTTTCGAGCTGATAGAATGGCAACAGTAACTCAAATAGCCATTTGTTACAACTGAGGCACAGTTGTATCAACTGTGGGAGTCTGTACAAAGTGGTGGGAGGCTGTGGGAGACTGTGGGAGACTGTGTGAGACTGTGGGAGACTGTGGGAGACTGTACAAGGCTCCGGAAGACTGTAAGAAGCTGTGAAAGCCAGACTGAAAGTGGCCAAGGCAATGAATATATCTCTATCCACACATCCTTGCCCCCTGCCCTCCTGCTCGCTGTAAACCAGTGTGAGCTAGAGCTCTGTAACACACCACTAACCACACACACACAAACACACGTGCGTACACACACACCTTGAACTTGGATACTTGGGGGTGTCGGGTAGGGGGGAAGCTTTTCAACACTTAAGCCATCAAAAGGAATCAGCTCTCACGTTCACACTCTTCATCTTTCTTTCTTTCTTTCTTTCTTTCTTTCTTTCTTTCTTTCTCACTTCCTCTGTCATTCTCTTCCTTCCTAATCTCTCTTCTCCTTTATTTAGTCTTTCTCTGCTCGCTCTCGCTCTCTCTCTCTCTCTCTCTCTCTCTCTCTCTCTCTCTCACACACACACACACACACACACACACACACACACACATAAATGTATGATGTCTCTCTCACGCAGCCCCTCTCCCTCAAATTCCCCTCTCTGTCTTTTTCCATATTTGCTTGGATGGTTTCAGTATGGTTTACATGCAGGTGCAGCGAGCTTCTATATATCAAGTGGAGGGTCAGCTCATTCCTGGCCGTTATTCTAACGGAAAAGATAACGGCAAGACCACACCGCACCCCACCCCCCATAAAGCCTCTAATGGAGCAATTACTCTCAAACAAAAGGTCATCTCAGCCATGACAACAGCCTGGAAATCAATAAACCCTCAATTATGACCAAATAACCAGCCAGGAGGACGAGGCAGCAGGGGCTATATTTGGCTTCTGCTGCCAGGGGATGGAACTGAAGATTGTGCTTTTGAGGGGGGCCCTTCCCTGAGGAGAACTTTTGTTGGGTGTTCAAAATGAATGAGTCATGTAACTACCTTCTGTGTCATGTCAGTCTCCTGTGTCATGTGATTATCATCTGTGTCATGTGACTGCTTTCTGTGTCATGTGACCGTCTCCTGTGTCATGTAGTTGTACACCTTGGGTTGCTTTTTGTTTCTCATTATATTTTGCCAGAGCCTGAGGATGTAGGGTGTCATGCTGAGGGGACACGCCACTGGATAACACTCACTGCTGGTACAAGGCCTAGAGAAGGTGGTAATAACATAAATCAGTAGCACAGTTCTGTTCCTTTCAATAGTGCTTTATTGGCATTAAAGTTACAAGTTACATTACTGACAAAGCTAATAATGTAAACACCAGTGACAGCAGAGGGGGAGGCGAACTAGAGACTGTTATTTTGAGAATTATTAATGAGTGATATTATTTAACCAGGCAGGAGTGGGTTGTGGGATCGTTTTTCATACGTTGATCTTTTCCCTCACTGCTTGTCCCTCAGGCTGTGACAAAATGCCACATAGGCTACTGCGTGTGTGATGAATGCCCTCTTCTCTCCGCAGACACGCGCAGCTCTTCCTCATTACAGCCTTCTACAACTCACAGGAGATGCCGCCACTCACTTTCCTGTAGAATCATTTTGTAATTGAAGCAAATGTGGGCCATGCTGACAGGATGTGTGTCTTGGCCTCCCACTCACTCTCTCTCTCTGTGTCAGCGAACATCTTTGGGTAGTGGGTAGTATCTTTGACCAAGGTGTGTCCTCTCTAAGAGTCCCAGGATGTATCATATGAATGTGTGTATTACCATACATCTTCCGACAGCTGGTCTAATTTTGTTTTAGTGCTAGTGCTGTTTGAGTCTTATGGTCTGGGACCAGAACTACTGCACAGCCAATCACTGTTTGCCTGACACACAGCTCCGCTGGGTCTGCACGGCAGGGAGTTTGATTTTGGGTCCATGCACAACAAGGCATGAGATTTTAGGGACATGCACGTCAGGGCGTGAGGTTTTTGGGGCGTGCACATCAGGCGTGAGGTTTTTGGGGCGTGCACATCAGGTGTGAGATTTTGGAGGCGTGCACATCAGGGCGTGAGTTTTTTGGGGCGTGCACATCAGGGAGTTTGCGAATTGCACTTAACCATGACTCCCACGTTCACATGGACCTTCACAGAAGTGTAAACCAGCCTCAATCACAAGAGCAAGTGCATTTACCCTCAGCATAACATCGTCTGGTGCTTCTGCTACATGCTGGCATGCGCTGATTATCTCACTCTCATCTCATTTCTCAATCTCATTATTTCAAGGTCTCTCTCTTATTATTTCACTTTGTCTGTCTCTATCACTTTTGTCTCTTTCTCCCTCTCCCCCAAGTTGATATGTCTCAGAAGCCACATGTGTATCCCTTTTACACACACACACACACACACACACACACACACACACACACACACACACACACACACACACACACACACACAAGCAGTTCTTCCCATTTGTTGGCAGTCTTGACAGTATGTTGAGAAGGTTTCTTGGCAAACCTGATTGAGATGCAGTAGTCCTTTCTCTCACCCTGCAGTGTGTGTGTGTGCGCGCACGCTCGTGTGTGTGTGTGTGTGTGCGTGCGCGTGTGTGTGTAATGCGAGCATGCTGAGGTGAGTCCGTGGGTGTATGCTGTAGCACCAGTAACTGTGATTACCTGTCACCTCAGCCATCCACAAAAAGTCATTTGCAATATGAACTCTGCAAAGTGTTGCTGGGGCCACAGCTAGCGCTGTGTTATGGAGACGTGCGGGTAATGCAGGCACGCAGTGTGTCCCGCTCCACCACCCAGTCCCACCTGCTCCTGGAACAGCAGCTAATCTTCCCTCCCTGCTACGTCAAGGTCGCCATAGTCACGGCAGAATTGATTTCCACCCAATCAGATGGAAGACTTGTGTCTGTGACTAAAAGCTGTTCCGTACCTACGGTGCTGACCGGACTCAGGCCTGATTTCTTCCTCTCCGACGTCCTTGTCTTCACTCTCCAGCCCTTACACACTAAACAAGGTTTTACTAATTCATTTTTACTGTAAACTGAAGGTTCTAATGGCTCACCCTGCAGATGTGAAATCAATAGCTGCGTTTGGGTCTTTTATAGGAGGAGTTTTTCTCTCCTCCGTCAGCTGAGCGGCAGAGGTGTCACAAGACATATGGCTGCTGTCATATCCCGGTTGACGCCCAACCCATCACAGGGAGGTGTTCACATACATACCCAGACCTGTACCGATCCCTGCTTCAGATCTTCACACACACACACACACACACACACACACACACACAGAACGCACATTCACACACATCACTGTTCCCCTTTCCCCGAATACTGACTACCCTCCCTCATTTCTCTTGTCACTAATTTCCCACAAGACGTTTAAATCGACAGGTCCCCCCCCCGGGCCACTCTGTGCGTTAGCCTGCTTAGCCTAGCCCTCGCCGTGTTTCCTGGTTCTTTAAAAAAAAACGTTCAACTTTTGTTCCTGCTTCATTAACTTTGATTTCATTGCTTGCCTGCTCACTTCTGCTTTCTATCGTTTTTTTTCCCTCTGTGTGAATCGCTGTTCGCTCTACTGGCTCTCATTTCGTTCGCCTGCCTTTGCTAAGAGATCACGGCCGTGTTCTGCCTGTGGCCGAGCCCACCTCATCTAAAGCCTAGCCCCGCCCACCAAGCAGGACACGCCCACACATAGCTTTGATCTCACTGCACAATACAACCTGTGGAGTTCCATCTTCACAGTCTATTTAGAAGCCCTGCAGGGGAGTATAAAAACAGAACTGTTTGCTTGTAGCAGCCAGGACTTAGATCTTATTTGGAGAAGCTTCTTGACCAGAGCTCAGTGGGTGACGTGAACGTACCAATCCCTCAAACAGCTGCCAGTCTGCACTCACTCCTGTCAGCCTGACTCCATACACATACTCTCAGAGGCTACGTGGAGAGCAGAGCAGGATATCTACCATGTTACCTGCACACTGCAGAGTCTCCGTGCTGGTCGTCCTCTGATGTGATTGGCTTCACTGGGGAGAGCAGCAGGAAAGCGGACCAGTCCGTTGACCCGACGCTGTTCTGGGCAGCCCCTAAATCAGATCAAAGAATCTGTGTGTGTATGTGTGTGCGTGTGTGTGTGTGTGAGAGAGATATGAGGCGGGGCAGCTAAGGGGTGTGCTGTGGAGTGCCAACCTGGGAGAAATAGCGTCTGAGTCGTGCTCCTTGGTCTGGCTGGAAGCCTATGCTCCCTCACCTCCACTCAGAGCCAAACTAGGAGGAGAGAGGAGAGGGAGGCCAGGCTTGAAGGAGACCCTAATCCAATATGTCCAATATATCCCTCTAGCCCAGAGTCACAAAGCAATCTGGAGCTGCTGACAGAGGCACAATGCTCTAAATGTCCTACCAAACCCAGCCCAGCCCCACCCTGCCCTCACAGACCAGCCTCATCCTGCTTCACACCCTCACAGCCCCACCCCACCAAGCCCCGCCCTCACAGCTCCGCCCCACCGTCACAGCCCCACCCCTCCCAACCCAGCCCTACATACCTTAGCCATTAAGAGACATCTGAAACTGACTTTTTATGCTGTCCCCCTCCCTCTCTCACCCCCCCCCCCCCCCCCCCCCCCCCCCCCCCCATCTTTGTATTCTGTTCGGTGTTTAGCACCATGTGTACACTTTACTGGCCTCACTACTTACATATGTTTGACAAAACATGAGTCATCAGGACTTTTAAACAGCCCCAGTAATGCTAATAACAGCTACCACCTCCCTGCTCAAGTCAGGGTGGCTTCATTGGAATGACTGTGCAGAGTCCAATACACATTCAGAAGATGATTACACTATTTCTGTCCCACTCTCTATGTCTTTCCCAGCCCAGGTCAAGATGTCTTTACTGGAATTATTGTATTTGTCACAATATTGCCAAAGCAGTGGTAATACAGATTCAGTAAATGCATTACAAGTTAACATATCCAAGAGGGGTAATTACAGCTTCATTAATAAAATCTACAGCAACAACAACAACTACTATAATGATCATAACAACACTAATAATAATAATAATAATAATAAGTAAACAGAGTAACAATTTTAATAACATGAAGATGTTTGTGTGTAGAGGGTGGTGTAATTACCTGAATAAGGGACATAAGAATGGATGGCTTGTCTGTGAGGCAGAGACAGCAAGTGTTGTTGTGCACTCAGTCCTGAGAAAGATTTGTCATCTTTAATCTTGGTTCATGTTCATGAATTGTAGAGTAGAATGTTGTCATTTTAATGTGAAGATGTCTCGTGTAGTGAGCACACATGTCCTTCTTGTGCAGGTCTCGCTGTGACTGTCCTGCTGTACAGACGAGGTGTTGCTCCCGTACCTGCTCTGGGCTGATCTCTGCTTTGTGTCTCTGACAGCAGGGGAATACTAACCCAGACTCTCTGTTTAGGGCCTGAGAGTACTCTCATTTATCTTGAGTTGTCCAAAACGTTATTTTTACTTCGGTTTGAAACAATATTTTTAGCAGTGTTTAGTCAGAGGCTGTGTTTTTAAATAGTTAATAGGGTTTGATAGAAGGTTCTCTCTCTCTCTCTCTCTCTCTCTCTCTCTCTCTCTCTCTCTCTCTCTCTCTCTCTCTCTCTCTCTCTCTCTCTCTCTCTCTGTCCCTACTAATGCCACCTTATGCCATCGTACCCCGCCGCCCAGCCCAGACACCCTTCTGCATTAGGCTCGGGGGGGGGGGGGGGGGGGGGGGGGGGTAATTGGCCAGAGCCACCGTGTGCTGCCACTTTCTGATAGATGTGCCACCAGCGCATAAATGGGGCAGCAATCTCGCATCCATTCCTCTTTTAATGGAAGTTAGCAGTGTGAATGAAGGGGAGCGGTAATGTGTTTGGACTGAGAGATAGGGCAGGTTCGGGAGTGCTCCTTTCACTGCCTGGACTCATTAGGGGATCACTGGGCACATGCAGCGCTGGGCGATGGATCGAACGGCCAATCCTACCCTCCTCTGTAATAATCCGGCCCCCTCGTTTAGATCGGGCCCTTTAATGCCTTTCTCACTTTCTCTCTCACTCTCTCTTCCTCTTCTCCTCCTCCTCTCTCACTTTCACTGCCTTGATGTGATTCAGGGTTCCCTCTCCATCATTCTCTTTTTAATTTGCCCACTGTTCCTTGCTGATAAGACGGAATAGCTGGTGCTTATTTGACCGGCCCCCTACCCTGCCGTCCTCCTGCTGTGACTAGTGCACCGGGGACAGAACACACAGAAAACAGGCCACTATCTGCACCTAATGCCTACCAAACAGGTGTTCTAAGATGTCATCCGTGTGTGTGTGTGTGTGTGTGTGTGTGTGTGTGTGAGAGGCCTTCATCAAAACTTTATGGTCTTCATGTTGTCTGGTTATGACTAAGCCAACATTCTGTCTCTATTGCCCCATTTGTTGCCCAGCGCTCTGTAATTCTGGGAAACGTAGTGCACAGATTTTAGGAGAGCTGGTCTTGCTTCATCTGCACAACGTTGGTGAGTAAGCAGAGAAGAATGGAGAGAGAAGGTGTGTGAGCAGGGCCGGCGTGCCCTATACGCTCACGACACACTCTGTGTAGAGCCCTGCAAATTAAGGAAGCCCCCCACATCTCCCCCTCGCATCAACTGTATCATAAGAAAAAAAACAATACTAAAAGCTGTGAGAGTTCAGGTAGGAGGGCAAAATTTTGCTTAGGGCCCCAGAAAAGTCGGAACCAGCTGTGTATGTGAGAAAGATTGGTGAAATGTGAACGTGACAGCAAAGAAAATAAATTATGAGAGATGGAAAGAGAAAGAAAGATGGCAAGAATGAAAAATAGGGGGAAAGTGACAGAGATAGAGAAAGGGAGAAAGGAAATGGTAATAGAAAAGGAAAGAGAGAGAGAAAGAAAGAGAGATTTTAATCTGTTGCAACCTGAATGCTAGGACAGGTTCCCTACCTGAAATCAGGGGAATAACACATATTTGAGAAAACTACCCTATTGAGTTGTGTAAAAGCCTGGGTCAGTACAAGCCTAATAGTAGGTCCCTTGGGAGATATACCCACAGTTGAGCACTTGGTTAACGGTATGATCATAGATATAAACTCTATCTCCTTCAAAGCATTCACCCTCAAGGACTGACTTTGGGTTTGAGATATGATAGGAGTTGAGACAAGAAAAGAAACTAGACTAGATTTGGCCATTCAAAATGGAGAAATATGAAAGCACTGAAATTACAAACTACCAAAGCTCATTAGATTACCCAGTTACACAGAGAGAACTGAGATGAATTCCTGGTGCTACAATCCAAACAACAAAGCAGGCCAGATGGCAGGTTCACACTAGCCATCCTAAAACTGTCCAATCTGGCACCACTCAGTGGCTACATTTACATGTAGAGATTTTCTCCAGTCTGTCCAAAGTAATTCAGATTACAGATTAAGACAACATCCAAAATGTCAAATGTATAGAGTACCACTCAGATAACACATTGCCATGAAAATTATCTTCACATGCATCCAGTCAGAGCAAAGGAAGCAGTGTAACTAGCTGTGTTAGCTGAATTTGCAGCTGGTGTGTTTGTAATGAGAGGCCATGTCCGGAACATTCCATGAACATTCAAACAACTTGTTTTGGTGAACGTTACAGCCATCTATCCTGCTGTTTCAAATCATTTAAAGTTTGTGGCATGAACTTTGTCTCTTCTACAAGTTATTTGCTTCCACCATGTAAAACTTTGTCAACTTTGCTATGACACAAAGATGCATGTGGAGAAAGTGCTAAAACTTTCCAGTTGGGGATGTAATCAGATCTTGGTGTTTACATGGCTATTATTCTTATAGTAATCATGGTTAATGTGGACTATTTCCTTGATACCTAGAATTAAGGCTTCGTAAAACCTATATTCAAGTGGAGACAAACTAGTCCCCAATAATGGAATCTGTGTAAGCAGTAATCTTGGCAAGTTGCAGCATTATCCACTGATACATCCACCTTCCCATAATTCTGGAGAGGAGGGTTGTAGTGCGGTTAGAGGCTCTAACCCCATCACTAGCTGTGTGCAACCTCCTGGGTCAGCCAATAGGAAATAATTAGAGGACACTGAGGTGATGGGTCAGTCGCCAATAAGGAGCGATACCGAGACTTGCAACAAGAAATTTTTTTTTAAATATTTTATCAGGGACTAGATAGATAGATAGATAGATAGATAGATAGATAGATAGATAGATAGATAGATAGATCTTTATTGATCCCTTTGGGAGGTTTCCCTCAGGGAAATTAAGATTCCAGCAGCATAACAGTAATAGAACAGTGATAAAAATAGAAGATTAAAAAGAGATAGTGATAACAGAGATTAAGCTATTGCTAATAATAATAAATACAAACACAGAATAAAAAATAAACAATATTAAAAAACAATAGGATATAAAAACAATAGAATATAAAGAGCCAAAGATGAATTGCACATGCTTATTGCACTATTTAAAATGTTATTGCACTGGATTGTATGAGCCTTAAGGTTATTGTGCATAGTCCGGTTAGTGTTGATTGATCAGTCCGTTTTCCTGTGGCCCCTCCTCCCCTGCAAAGAGGAGTTGTACAATCCGATGGCATACAGGACAAAGGAGTTTTTGTACCTGTTGGTCCTGCACTTTGGAAGGAGCAGTCGGTCACTGAACAGACTCCTCTGGTTACTGATGACAGTGTTCAGAGGATGACTGGCATCGTCCATGATGATTCTGTGTGTGGGTGTGTGTCGAATGTATGATGGTGGCCATTGAATGTATGATTTGTATGTGTAACTGTATTGTGAAGTTTGGATTTTTGATTACCAGAGTTGGAGTGAGACCTGTGGGGGGAGGAGCTAAGGACTGAAAATGCATTCAACACAAGATCCACGGGGGTGGTGATGCCATGGGGACATAATGAACCTGTTGCTATGAGTACTGTGAATGCTAACTGGAGGTGAATAGGCATAGAGTTCTGTTTAGAATGCCGGCTACCTACTGCTTCAATGGACTGTGCGTCGTTGCATTACTGTCGTGAGGGAGAAATAAAGTGTGGGAAAAAAGCAAAATGGAGTCCTGATCCTTCTGATTTACAGCTCTAAGGAGCCTCCATGCCACTCAAGGCCAACTCTACCAGAAAGGTGTAACTTGATGGAAGATGGATGGATGGACACAGCAGGAATGTGACATTCAAAGATGCTTTTACTTGTGTATGATAAAACATTAAAAGAAACACGAACCTAAACGAGGGTAGGTGTCACGGTTGGCTCCGCCTTCCGTGTCAATCATGGTTACGTTTCATTAGTTCGTTAAGGTTTGTTTTGTTAATACCCCTTGTCATTCTTGTCAGCTGTATCTTTTTTAGTCTTCATTAGTAATGGTATTTATGTCCTTTGTTATCTGTCTGTCCTTGTGGTTTATTATGTTGTTTCGTCATTCGATATGTTTCTAGGTGTTTGTTGCCGTTAGGTTAGTCCTGTCATCTTTCTTGATTCTTGTTTTTGGTTAGTTTGACAGTGATTTATGTGTAGCCTGTTTATTTAGTATAATCTCATGTTCTTTGCTTGTGTATGTGTATTTATGAAATAGTGAGTTCTGTTTAGTCTTAACAAATGTTTAGTTTTTGTTTAGCTCGTATTCTGTCGTCATGCCTAGCTGTCCTCGCGCTGTCTGAATGTTCTCTGTTTTGAGATGTGAAACTGTCCACGTGAGTTGTTCAAGTCTTTTATAAAGTTCGCTTTACTCTGCATTTGTGTCTACCTCTGTTCCCGTGTCGTGTGCAACTTAACAGTAGGTTTATGAAAGTTGAAAAAGAAAAGAACAAAATGGTTACTAATCTCCTAACCAAATCTAACCTATCCAAAAATACATTGTGTCACTTGCCCCATACCTAATGTATCTAAACATGGAGATGGCTGTTGTTCAGTGGACCGGCTTTCTCAAGCTTACGAATCAGTTTAAATGAAAGAGCAAGAGAGGAAAATAACAAAGAAGTTCCAACAAAGCTACCACCTTCTGGCCATATTTAAAAAGTCATCTCATAATCCAGCATAAAACACATAAAGCTCCCCACACCCGTTTGTGTGGGCACCTTTCTCTGCTTCTCTTGATTCTTCTCAGGTGGATCCTGTATTTGCCGAGACCCGCCCCTCAGCGAACTTGAAGAGCGAAGCCAAGGCAAACTTCATTCCCATTGATCCAACACCACCTGCAATTCATTTATTTGAACACACAAAAAAATGAAGCAAAACAAAAACAACCCAATGAAAAATACGCATGTAACATCAACACAGCATTATGATAGATTACATCACAGAACAATATGTCCTACAAACCGGCCAGATTGGATTCTTACCAAACTGCTAAACGTCAGACCACATTTTCACCCCCCATACTCTAATTAACAAATAGCCTATATGCACCAAAATCAATCTAAAGTATTTGTATGCTTGGTATAGTTCCAAAAGGCCTTTGTCTCTATTTGGTATGAAGTTTTATTTTCAACATGTACTGAATGTTATATAAGAGAAAAGCTGGAGTTCTCCAGTGAGGCAAGGACAGCCATTTTCGTACTCCCTCTCCAGCATCTACATTAACCACTATGTCACTCAACCAGTATCCATCCTCCCACCTCATTTTGCACGACTCCACCATTAAATTCCTTCTTTTTGCACGTGATCTGGTTCTGTTGTCTTCATCAGAAGAGGGTCTGCAGCAGAAGCTAGACACACTAACCTGTTTGGTCAGATGTGGGCCCTGATACAAACATTCTGGAGAAAATCACTGGGGCAAAAGAACCTCAGCACACTAAATAGTTTATCAGGTGATCAGAGAAAAAGAAAGATTACCATTAAGAGAGCTCAACTTAAACTACAAATCAGAGCCTGGCATGACATTTTTCAGTCAATTATAGAACCCAGCAATTATACGGCATTATACGGCAATGAATTCTGGTGCCCACTCATCAGTCACAATTTCAAAAAAATAGGAGAAACACCCAGTTGAAATTGTGCATACAAGGTTCTGCAAGAGTACCTTCTGAGCCCAGAGGGGCTCACAAAACAATAAACACAGGGCAGAATTAGGCCAGTATCCTTGACTACTTCATATTTAAAAAGAACTGTCAAATTCTGTCAAAATCTCCTAAAAAAAAATGAAATGCCAGCTCCTACTGGGTAAAGCCTTAAAGAGCCATGAAATGAACACTGAAACAAATCCCCTCATTCAGCTAGTCCTAAAACAGTGTGTGTGTGTGTGTGTGTGTGTGTGTGTGTGTGTGTGTGTGTGTGTGTGTGTGTGTGTGTGTGTGTGTGTTACTAATCTGTTCATCATCTGTGTTCCGTGTTTGTGTGCCTTACCTCTGTATGCGTGAAATGCTTTTGCAGTACTGTATGATTTTGCCATGCCAATATAACTCATTTGAATTGAAATTGAAATGTGAAAGAAGGCATATTGAGTGGGCAGAAACAAAGAGAGAGAAGGCATGTCAACAGAAGATAACAGATAGATGGAGGGATGAGAGAGAGAGAGAGAGAGAGAGAGACATGGCTATGGTTTTGGAGATGTACCTGTTTCTTTGTGGAACTAATAAGGCTCTTGGCTTCCACACGTCTGGGCCCTCGGAGATGATGTCAGACCACAGCCTTCACTCACCAACCTGTGCCTCCCTTTCACAGACCTAAGCAGAGAAAGGGCTTTCCAATGGTACAACTAAATACAACCAATCTCAAACCCATTGCTGTGGTGCACTTATATTTCAAACAAGGTAGAAGAAGATTGAGTTCTGTGTGGGTTTGTCTTGTGTGGCACTGATTGTGTAGTCTCTCTTCTCTGGGTTTCTTGCATTTCTTGTGGTGCTGTTTTTCATTTGTACGTTGTCTTTTTAGAACTTTTTAAATGGCATCATTCTCAAGTGTGCATTGTCTGATTAGAAATCTATATTATTTCACCTTACTGGAAGAAGAAATTTCATTGAGGCCATTTGAGCTAAATGTAGTCTGTAGTCTGTAGACTGTAGTCTGTTTGTAGACTGTTGTCTTATGTCCTGGTTACAGACGTATATAAGTTGCAATGTTCTTTTGCATTCAGGTGGTGCATATTTGCGTGTGTAAATTAGTTATTGGTGCATTCTTTGTTAAAAGACATTTAAGATCGGCTGGTGGTAAATGGAAACAAACTCATAGAGTTGTCTTTGTCTCACAGGGATGATGGGACTTCTCCCCATCCTGTTCTACTGGCCACATTTGGCCTTTCCCCAAGTATTTTAAGATAACGCTCCATTTTGTAGCACAAGGTTATAGAATGTTGGAGGGAAAAACATGTTTTTAACATTCCCTTGTTAATCTTCTCATCTTCTCTGTTGTTTAGGGCTTTGAGTATATGTTTTAGCTCTTGCATTGTAATGGAGTTGTTAAGGGTGCACCCTTGGTTTTCTTTATTGCAAATACACAGACACATCGTCTCAGCAGAGAAATTTCCTGCATTGTTTGGGAATTTAGGACAATCTCCTGAGTCTTTTTAAGTTTCCCAGCTGTCACAAAAAGAGAGATGAAGAAAGGCTGAATGAAGGGGGCAGGATTGGTCCTGGTTTGCTATCAGCATAATATAATTCTAAATGACAGTATTCTCTATTGTCCCTGCCTCTGCCTCTCTTTCTGTGTGGGGGGAGTGGGGTTTATTTGAGTGTGTGTGTGTGTGTGTGTGTGTGTGTGTGTGTGTGTGTGTGTGTGTGTGTGTGTGTGTGTGTGTGTGTGTGTGTGCAATGTGCATGCAGTGGGTCTGTGAACACTACAGACTGAAGGGTAGTGCTGATGGCATCAGGTGACTGACAAGATAACCTTTCAGTGTGTGTGGAGCTCTGTGTCAGAAACACTCACTGGGCTCACAGGCTTTACTTCAGGCAAAAACACTTGGGCTGTCTGCAAAGCCCAGGCTTATTGGCAATCAATGCCGACTACACAGGCCTCACACTAGAGCCCACAGTGAGCCCGTGACTGCGGCTTTGTGTGCGCATGCGTACGTGTGACACAGGGATTCGTGTGCAACAGAATATCTTTAAATTACATTACAGTTTCTGTTCTAAACCGTCCGCACCATGACGATTCTCTGATTGCCGCATAACCCGTGGCAAGTAGGTGTGTGTGTGTGTGTGTGTGTGTGTGTGTGAGACAGAGCACATCAGTCTCTCTCCTGGAGCTGTGTTGATATGAATAATGCCCTACTCTTCCCTCAGCGTCTGACTCATTCCCTTTTTCAGCTCCGTTTATTTATATTTGTTTTATTTGCTCTGTCTGCCTCGGCGCCTGCTCCGTTTCCCGCACGTTGTAGGTCCGATTTGCCTTCTGAGCAGATAAGCAGGAAGCGGCTCTCTTGAACCAGCATACATTTTCATTTGAACTCGTTTCAGGCGTAGATTGACATTATTAAAATAACTGAAATGTTACTGGTTCGCGCCATGTTTACCTGAGCCTCGTGCTGCACAAAACGGTGTTTGTTTTCACCTTTCCTTTCCTCCACTTCTCGATTCTCATCACCTTATGTCCACTTGTTGGTGTTCTCGTCATTACGGCAGCCTTCAGAGGACCATAGAGAGTGGGTAATACGATTAATGCGAGAAAATGAGCTCAAACAGGTGGCAGAGCATAGAGATATCTGCGCTAATTTGGTTTTGGCGCCAGTCACGTTGCCACGAGAACTAAACAAAAAGTGAACCTGAATGGCGCTAACAAGGAGTGAGGTCGCCTCTGCGCTGTTTAACTTTACAATGTGTTGCAGAGGCAGCACCGTTAATACTGTGTTGTTTCACCGTGTAAAAACACTCGAAGTAGTGTAGAAGTAGTTTCACATTATCTTTTCCCCGATCAAACTGCACACAAAGTTGTGAACAGCTTACATGTTTTCTGTCCTATGTTTCTACATAAACAGTCTGCGTTTCTGTCATTTCATTTTCCAGCTGCTATGCGCGGGTGTAGATATGTTGTCAGCACAATAAAATGACTTGCAGTGCGTTGCCTTTGCATTCAATCCCATAACTCCAGAGCATTTACAATCATCGTCTTAGTCCTCAGCAGAAATGCCACCAGAAAAGGGATTAGAGTAGTTGACCCACAGTGTTGATCCCATTTCTTTAACAGGTAATCAGATTAATAAAAGATAATATGTCAATATATTGTATGTGTGTGTCTCAAAAGATTATTCCACTTATATGCTATTGATGGTGCACATACGCAGGGATTTAGATTAAATAAGATAAAATAATTGCAATATTGTGGAATCCACAGTAGCCTATATACTTTTCAATATACAGAATTTACTAAGTGCATGTATTGAGTATGCAGTGCAGTAAGTATGCAGTATACAGTATGTAGTAGGCTTTTTTCATCTTATCCTTTGTTGAATTAAAGGAAAACATGAAGGTATGGTTGGGCGATGCCTTACCAATGACTCCACTTGCTACAACTGCTGTATCATCACAACAGGAATTATCTAGCATCTGCAAGATTATCCTGCTGATGCCAGAAAATGTCCACATCATGAAGTGATCAAAGACAAGATTTCAAACCTAATCCCCACTGTGACGAGCAGCATGAGTGTCTGGCCCAGTCTCCACAGACAATCCATAACACATCAGAGTAACCGTAACCTCACGCTGCACCGCATGGGCGGACTGCTGCAGACGGGTCACTCTTGGTGTCGTTTTGGAGTGCCACGTGGGTTAAAGGTCATACGTGGCACACGGGGTCATAATTGATTCTTCACTCATAACGAAAACTTAAAGCCAGAGAACCAGAAGTCGAGGCCGATGTTATTGCATCTTAATATTGTTATTGCCTGGAAAATACCATATTCTGAGCTTTTTTTCCCCCCCGTTTTGCAGAAGTGTTGGAGCGTGTCTCCTGGTATGTATTGTTTCCATGGTGGCAATTTATTTCTCGTGGTAGTCATGACATTCGTGCAGTATAGAATGAAGTCTGATAGATAACAATGTCAGGAAATAAGTGTTTTTCAGTTCTTAATGTTGGAGGTTTGCTGTGCTGCAAAGAGGTCCAGTGTGAATAGCAAATGCACATGCACTCCTACTCGAATTTGGTTTTCACAGCTTGGCTTCTCTCTCTCTCTCTCTCTCTCTCTCTCTCTCTCTCTCTCTCTCTCTCTCTCTCTCTCTCTCTCTCTCTTTCCCTTTTGCTCATCCCTCTATCTTAACTTTTTACTTTTCGTCTGTCCTCATATTTCTCTTTACCTTTGTTTCTGTCTCTTTCCATCTCTACCTATCAGTCAATAAGCATAGCTAAAACAACTTTTTTCCCCTTCAATTTAAGCATAGCAGGGTCATTGCAGGTTACCATGGCTCCTTGTGTATTGCATAAGTATATTTGGAATATCAAATGGACGCTGTTCAGCAGCTGTGGAAATGCTCCAGTCTTTTGAGTCAGCCCCTTGCCTCTGAGTGTACCATGTCCTGATGGGGATGCACATGCATCAACTAACAGGAGAGGGTTTGGTGCGGCCACGGGCAAAATTGGGCTTGATGGAGTTAAGTAATGTACAGAACCTGTGTGGATCTGTCGGACCGGATCAGGCCCGTGTGCTGGAGCGTGCAGGAGTGTACAGGCAGGGGGGAGGCAGCAAAGGAGCAACATGGATTATTTATTGCTGTGGGCGAAAGTGGGTGCCATTGCCATGCTGGTCTCGGTTGGACGCACATCACTACTCTTTCTAAGGGTCTTTCTACAGGTCACTCCAGCACAGTGGTGCAATGAAATGAATTGAAATGAATGGGGTTTTTTTTTGTTCTTTTTTTTATATCACCGCACTGATTTATCTTTTCTGGTATGACTGCCTGTGATGCGTCTGTTCTCCGTCGTGCTGGAAGTCTCATTTTAAAACAAACAAAACAACAGTGTCTTTTAAATGCATTTATAATTCATATTGTGAAAATGAGCACATGGTGGTGCAGATCAGAATGAATGCCCTGTGCGCAAGACGGCCCTGGCCTCTCAGTGTGCTCCTGGGGGTGTGAATGGTGGAGCGGCTCGGAACAGGTACCTTCAGGTGGTCAGTACCATGAAAAAGTTAGAATTCTACAGTAATTTGGATGTATAATTCTATATACAGAATATTATAGAGTAATTACACCGACAGAGAGTAATAACTGTAGAGATAATTCAATAAAATAAGTCGGATCTATCAACCTTAAAAGCTATGATGTGAATATCTCAATCTAAGAAAATGAAATCATGAACTTCTCATTCAGGCTCCTTAATAAATTGTGCAGCGTGTGACCTCATTGAGAAGGGGATTTGAGTCTTAGCAAATTATGCAGAGTTATTTCAGGGAGGGGAGATGGAACTGAAGAGGGAGCGGAACCTTAAAGATCAGAATGAGGCTTTCAGTATTTACAGACTCGGTTGTTCAGAAGCAGTGAAACAGAATCAAAAGCAGGCACTGCAAATGAGGTTTCAGCTCACGTGGAGCTTCCACTGGGATCTGCAGTAAAAGAGTGTGCAGCAGGAAACAGCGCTACTCCGACCCAGCTACTGGCAAGCTGCATGTTCAGCCACCAGACCAGCCTATTAGCACGTCACTCACTACATTCTGGTTGTATTAGCACAGGAAGACACCTTGGGCAGACCCAGAACAGGATGAGTCAAGATGACAATGTTCTGGTTGGCAAGGCAACTGTTTGGGTTCCGAGGAGCTTGTATTCTGTGTGTTAATTGGTTTGTTCGTTTGTGAAATGCAACTTTTAAAAAGCGGATGTGCACATGAGCTCAGAGGTGGTGGCGTTGACAGGGAGGGCTAATGAAGCTGTAATTAGCTTCCAGAATTTTCTATCTGCCTTTCTTGTGCTTTCTCTCACTTGCTCTTTTAACATCTTCCTCTTTGGTCCCTCTTTCACAGTGTCTTTAGTGATGTATTTCTATCTTTCCCTCTTTTACATCTATCAGTCATCTGTTTCTCTGTCTGATCTTTTGTAGAAGAGATATGTCAAAATGTTTATTGTGCTTTTGATAAAGTAAAATGTCTTATGTTTTCTCTCATAACCAGATGGATGACTAGAATGATGTATCGCTCACACTTGGAACCTATAACCTATGCAGAGTATAATACCGTATGTCTGAACAACATGTGTGTTTTTATCTTCAAGGCAGGCACTGTTTGTTTATTTATCTGTTCTTTCTTTCATTCATCCATCTATTCATTCATTGATTTCTGAGGAGTATGGATTCATGCCATACGATCAGATAACATTTCGGCATCTCTATTCACACACACATACACACACACACACACACACACACACACACCCATACACACACACACACACACACACACACACACACACACACACACACACACACACACACACACACACACACACACACACACACACACACACACAGTCTTTATTTAACCTGAGGCCAGCAGATGAGACTAGCAGGGTCCAATGATATGTTGTGAACCTCAGTGTTGTACAGCATTGTGTGTGAGGTATCCGACAATGGTATGATGAAAAAAATTTAAATGCCTGATATAAACTGTAATATCACTTTTTTCCAACAAGGTTTGCTATTTTAGCATGGCTAAAATGCGTGTTACGACATGGTGTGAGTCAGTGTGAGTAGTGTCAGTGTGAGTAGTAAGGCTGAGAAAGACTGGGGGGGGGGGGGGGGGGGGGACACTTGCTGCTTTAGCATTTAGTGTGACTAAATGCAAGATTACACAATTAAAATATGAGAGTTGTTGTGCAAGATTACACAACTAAAATATGAAAGAGCTGCAAGATTTCTGTCTTTTTGCAGACTGCTGAAAGCTATATAAAAGAAAGGGCCATATTGGCTAGCAAGATAGACCCCGTTTTGCCAGCTAGGCAGATGACTTTGTAGATCTGGAAGCTCTGCTTGGAATGGACAACCATAAAAGATCATGATGACCACAATAATGAATGTTAGATGTGATGATGTGAGAGGTTGTATACATGCTCAAGTACAGCTATGTCAGTGGCATTGTTAGCTATGAACAAAGTAGGCTAAGCTAGCTTACAGTTTTCTAAATAAAAGAACATGCAGTGGTGTCCTTGTCACTTTAATTTTACAAACAAAGCCTTCCTTGTATGACCGGGGCTGTTGTAGACTATGCTTGGTATATTTCCCAGGGGGCAAAACTGAAATCAGGTACATATAAATGGAATGTCTGGCCACATGTGGATGTCCATGAAACACTGGCTCTGTGGTTATTTGCATGGATCACTGGCAAGTCCAGCTGCCTTTCATGTGAGCAGATAATCGTTTGTTTTATTGTCACTCTGTCTGACTGAGGGAATGAATTTCGCCGTAATCGTGACATCAGTGATTTAGTGACATGTCCATCTCTTGGGCATTGTAGTTTTTGCTATAAGGAATTTATAAACACATCATAAATACCTAAGCAAAAATATTAGAACTCAGGGTTTTTTTTCTTTTGTTTCATATTCGGTCCCGTTTTAGTGAACATTACAGTTTGATTGAGTTTCACACCCTGGTGTGTGTCCTAGCATCGCTGTGTGAGGCTGTGTGCAGTTGTAGGAAGCATGCTGACCCAGTTCACCTCTCCTTGTGCCCGGCTCAGGGCACCGACGCCACCCTCCCCCACAGGTCAGCCCTGCCCCCACACAGAAGCTGGAGGTTCAGTTGAGAAATCCGTTGTGGCGGGTGCACTGCTAGCTCAGCTCACCCCGGCTTAGAGCTCACATACCGTTCTCATTCACCGAGTACAGGGCCGGTCACTGTCCCGTTATTAAACTCCTCTGTTTGGCTCTTAATCTCCTCTCTCGATCTTAAACTGCTATCTGAACTTTCCGGCAGAGGTAATAATGCACTCAGCTCCTGTAGTGTAAACTGCTGCAGCCCTCAAGGAACTGAAAATAGCTGTTAAAAGCTGAAAGGCCTTTTATAGATGAAAATCTCTATCAGAGTGAATATCTCACTACATATTCACACTTTAGATTTTATGCCTTTTGTGTCTTTCCATCAGTCACTGTTATTTTTTTCTTTGTTCCTCTTTGATCTGCCTTTGTCTCTGCCTCTCACTCTCTCCTTCCCCTCCATCTCCTGATCTCTCTATCTCCTGAATTGATTCCTCCCTATAATTTGTGTTCTCCGTTCATTTTCCTCGGCGAGAGAGCAGCCTGGTCTTCATTCAGTTCACCCAGATGACCTTAATCACCTGTTCATTAAGCCAGTACAGGGACCAAGCTAATCCCCCTAATCATTATCATAATTACGGAGCAGAGAGTGATGGTGAGGTTATCCAACACACCCAAGGTCCGTCCGTGCGGGCGTCCGCGCACACGCGCAGACAGACCATGTTCTAGGACCAGCGTTCCGCAGCACGTCGCCCGACTCCGACGCTGGGGCGTCTAAGGAGTGCGTCTGTGCCGTGACGAACGAAGCCTGAGCCGGGTATCGATCGCTGGCGGTGCACTGCGCCGCCGTTGCTCACCTCGTATCAGTTCAATACTCTTTGGGAGGGGGGCGACAGATGCACGGCGGGTAATGAGTCTCATTTATGGATCGTCACATTCACGCCAGTCGAAGTGAAAGAGCCCTTCTGAAAGGCCTAGCGTGGGCGGGAGGCGGGGGAGGGGCGGCATGCCGCAGTCACGTTCTGCATCATTATCGTGTCGCTGTACCTCAACACCAGCCGCGACTGTCATTACACTCGCCAGGAGGCGACAGGCTCGTTTTGAACTTACCTCCCGCTCAAACTTCGGCACTGTGGATGTTGAGAAAAGACTCGTTTTGCAACAGTTAACCATCCGTGCGAACAATGGAAAACGCAGCATTATGTTAAAGTTATCCAGGCGACGTTTAAAGACCTTCCAGTCTGTGAGAGGGATCGTGCGATTGGCTTCAAACGCAACGTGGAAGCGTATGTTTGGCCTGTATGGTGGGCATTGTGTCGTTCTTACAGCTTTTCTTTGACAGCCGAGTTCTGTGTTGTTGTGTTGCTGCCCATCATTGTGCCAACATCCTATTTATAGCCACGAAATAGGTAAAAGAGGGAGCACTTATGACGGGCACTGAGAGGTGAAGTACGCCTCTCTGCCACTCTGAGGAGAGCAAGGTGATAGGGAGGGGGGTGGACCTGCTGCAGATAAGACCGTGAGGTGCACCAGACACTCTGTGTCACAGAGCTGGTTTGAACAGCAGTCTCAGCAGGGCTTTTTAACTCTCTTTATACAACTATTCAACATACATGCTTTCCAATACTTAGTTTCCAACAAAATGGTGTAATATTACATATTTTTTTAGTTGAATGCCATGGTGAAGTGCTATGGTGCAAAAATAGGTTGGGGGGGGGGGGGGGGGGGGTCGTCAGGGGGGCTTTTGAAATGCTCCCAGGCTGCTGCGACCACAGGTGACTGCCAGGCTGTTGCAACCTGCCCGGCATGTTTCAACAGCATTTTCAGATTTACAAGTGCACAACAGGAATAAATCAGGAGTGGTGCAGGTAGGGCCTGTGAGCTTACTCTGTTTATCCCTTCTTTCTTTCTCTTTCCTCTATCTCTCCTTCCTTAGATGTGATGTAAATTTTGTGCTGTGAAGTATGAAATTTCCATGTTCTGTTTCATGTGAACAGGAAGTTGGATGCCAGAACCGTCCAACACAGCGGGCTGCAGCTGTGTGCACCCGGGCACAGCAGTCCAGCCAGTCACACACAATGTGGGCGAAACAGCTACTAAAATACCATAAAATACCATTTACTGTTACAACCCAGCCATTCACAAAAAAAACTGTCTTCCTATCCCTGTGGAAAAGTTGTTTAAACAATACAATAAATCAAGAGTATTTCATACAATACCACGTCCTATATTAAATCTTCATGGCTAGGGAAAATAATAGTAGAGTGTAATGTAACCTTCTGCTTGTGACATTGTCAGGGGGTCTACTTCCAGGTAAGTGGATGGATGAAGTGCTAGTCAACCACTGTGATGTACAGCTAGTCAGCTAGAGCTTATCTGAAGAATCCAGATATAGTCAACATAAAGGCTGTAGTGCTAAGCTATCTGAGGGATTTAGTGTTAGTCAGCCTGAGGGATCATCATGGGCTAGCCATATTTTAATGCTAGTCAACCACAAGGACCTAGTACTAGCCGTGGTGAAAGATCCAGCTAACTTAAGGGATCTAGTACTGATCAGTCTAAGGTATCTAGTACTGATCAGTCTAAGGGATCTAGTACTGATCAGTCTAAGGTATCTAGTACTGATCAGTCTAAGGGATCTAGTACTGATCAGTCTAAGGGATCTAGTACTGATCAGTCTAAGGGATCTAGTACTGATCAGTCTAAGGGATCTAGCCAGGCTGAAAGATTTCATGCCAGTAAGCCCATGGTGTTTCGTGATTAAATAAACATTCTGATATTCTCATATCATTCACTTCTATGAACAGAACTCCAGTTGGCTTTAGCCTTAAGATGAATTTCACCATAATCTCTGACATTTCCTTATCTATTAATAACACAGCATTGCCTACTTTGAGTAATTCCACTGTGATTATAATAGTTAGACTCAGGGAAGCTTTCCATATTTATATATCTAATGTGCCGTTAATATCAGTCTGTGGTAAATGAGTGTTTTGCAGTGGACTCCATGGACTACATGACTATAATGCTCAGTGAGTTGTATGGGGGGAAAAACAACATAAAATCTATGCTGCCTGGTGCAATTCCATCAAGTGAATTGCACTAGGCAGCAAACATGTGCCATTCGCCTTGCCAAAGATGTTAAAGAGAGAGAGAGAGAGAGAGAGAGAGAGAGAGAGAGAGAGAGAGAGAGAGAGAGAGAGAGAGAGAGAGAGCACTGAACAGGTTCAGTGCATTTTCGGAAGTGTTGCTTTTCAGAGGTGTTTTTTTAACTCTGTGTCTCTCATGGCATCTGTTTACACTTGTGTCCTCTCCCAGTGATACAGAGAATCATGGGAATTGTGAAGTCTTTTTTCTGCACTATTCTGTTCTCTAGCCAAACCCTTCATTCTCATTTACCAATCTGCTTACTTCGACTGGACAAGATGGCTGCTGTTTTGATAAAGTCTGTCTTTGGCTTTGACATGGGCTTCACTGTATACACGCATGATGGATGTGTTCTAGTCACTGAGGATTAAAAGTCAAAAGAGTCCCTGGAGAAGGCTGTTTGCCTTTTGACCAGAATGAATCATTGGACCAAACTGATTAACTATGCTTATGGTCACTGTTAAAAGCTGCTCTCTCTGAGGTACTGCATTTCAATTAAAGATAATTATGGGTTATTAGTCATCCCGACATGGACTTGGTAAATATTTTCACATTCAGAAGATGCAAGCAGTATGTGGTGCTTGCATCTGTTTTCCAAACAGACCTCTCTATCTTTTATTGCTTTCAAATAGAAGGCATCTATATAAAGAGTGTCTCTCAGCCATTATAATGTCACATTATTGTCTGAGTGTTTTGTTAAGTGTGGCTGCGTGAGTCCCACTAGCACGTGGGCTATTTATGGCACTGAGTTTGGTGTTTGTTTATTCCTACTGTTCCTGAGGATATACCCCCTCAGGCTCCCCGTGGCCCCTCCCTCCAGCTGCATCAGAGCTGCAGGGGGCGGGACCCTGGTTGCGTACCCACCCGTCAACACGACGTCCAAACTAGGATGGCTCTGGGCTGTTCAGTGGAGGGCGGCCATTTCTCCCTGGGACATCTTCCTTTGTGCTGTTGGTATTGTGACTCTTGTGTAGTACAACGCTGCTCTCAGTACTGACGTTCTGTTCATTTAGCCCTTGGCAATCCCTATTCTGCTTCACATCATGTTCTTTGAAGAAGAGCTTGTGTGTGTGTGTGTGTGTGTGTGTGTGTGTGTGTGTGTGTGTGTGTGTGTGTGTGTGTGTGTGTGTATGTGTGTGTGTGTGTGTGTGTGTGTGTGTGTGTGTGTGTGCGTGTATATTCTGTGTATATTTGTTATGTGGGTGGGTGTCTGAAGGTTCAGGTGTAAGAGTTTAGACTCTGTGTCTACGGTATGTGTGCATATGTCAGCAGGTGGGTTTCAGTGTTTGCATTCGTGCAGATTAGTGTGGGTATGTGGCATCGTTCTGAGGGCTTCATAAACCTGGTCACACTGTTTGAGTCGGTGTAACAGGAGGACATTTATGTTTATTTAGTTCAGTGTTTATCATTAACTGTAATAACTTCTGTCATGGCTGGAGGAATCACAATTGTCTCTCTTGGTCATTTTCCCTGGCTTAAACGCTTGTGTTGGGGAGGGCCAGGTAGAGACAGTACAGATGGGAAATTGGAAGGGTAGACAGTACAGTCTATTGTTATGCTCTATGTCAACAGATTGTGTGTGTGTGTGTGTGTGTGTGTGTGTGTGTGTGTGTGTGTGTGTGTGTGTGTGTGCGTGTGCGTGTGCGTGTTGCGTGCGTGCGTGCGTGTGCGTGTGTGCGTGTGCGCGTGCGTGCGTGCGAGTGCGTGCGCGTGTGTGTGTGCGTGCGTGCGCGTGTGTGTGTGCGTGTGTGTGTGTGTGTGTGTATTAATATGGTGGCATTACTTTCATAGCAGTTTGCTCCCTGATAAATAGGGACTACTGGCCAATGCATAAAGGAGAAAAACTAAATGTTCAAACTGATCTCCTACAGATTCATATTCATTAAATGTTTTGTTGGAAGACTTTAAACAAGGCAAAGTAGAAACAGTTGGTAAAATATCTTTGAGTCTCATCCATCAGAAGAAGCATGCATGTTTGTAAGAGACACTGCTTTCCCCAGCTGTGAGCTGTGGTGTCTGTAATGAATGTAGCAGCTATATCCTGTTGGGCAGATGTGTGTCCTGGTGGGATTTTTTACTGAATGTGAACTCAAATAAAGCAGGAAAAAAGTGCAAGGTCATTGGCTACTCAAAACAAGTGAACAGGTTTTCTTGGACAGCTGTCCATCTTTGTTTGAGTTTATGTGCGCAAGTGAATCCGTGTGTGTGTGTGTTACATGTGAGAACTCTCACTAGCCCAACTGCCAGGCTCATTATGAAATCGACTGTTAATATTCACATGCACTCTTGCCTTGCAAATTGGTCCAGAGCCGTAACCCCGAGCAGCCCGGACCCGCTCGTCTACTGCAGAATCTCTCCAGCGTGCTCTCCTGTGTCGCCAACTCATTCACAATTCATTTCTCATGATGACCACATTAGCACAAAGGTACATGGGTGGAATGTACCCAGTAATTGTGATTCCGAGAACATACAGTGTCCAGGAAGCATGAGAAGTGAATGTGGAAGATTCTGATTCACCTGAGGTACGGCAGAGCTGGGTGAACACATCGCAAATGTACTGACATATATGTATTCACCACCAACCGTTATTAGAATCGTTAGTAGGAACATGGACTTCTTGGGAATATCTAGCATGTAATCTGCTGCCAGTCATAAGTTATGTTAGGCAGCAGTTTGTCAGTGGACATTGTCTGATCCCAGGAGGTTGTACAGCAGACCATGCCCAACCCAACACTCTCACCCAACCCAGCTCTGTCACCCGACCCAGCACTGTCACCCGACCCAGCACAGTCACCTAACCCAGCACAATCACCCGACCCAGCACTGTCACCCGACCCAGCACAGTCACCTAACCCAGCACAATCACCCGACCCAGCACTGTCACCCGACCCAGCACAGTCACCTAACCCAGCACAATCACCCGACCCAGCACTGTCACCCGAACAAACTCTCACCCAACCCAGCAGTTTCAGCCGACCCAGCACTGTCCCAACCACGCCCCACCCAGCAGCGTCACTCAAATGTAAAACTGCAGCAGTGTTGCCAGGCCCACTGCACATAGTCCAACACCCATGACGGAGTCAGCGGACCGACACCCGAATCATCTCCCGTCACCAGTGGCCCTGAGGTCAGAAACTGAATGGTGGATGACAAGCTTCGCATAACAACAAATGAGATACAGTCTGTGACGCTATAAAATGCACCTGCAGTCAGGCCCAATTCATCACATTACAACGGGCACAATTGTTTAGTGATCTGGCATCAGTTTTTATGCTACACCAAGTGGAACGTTTTAATGTTTATTTTAAAGCAAACTTACTAAAAATAGGCAACATCTCTTATGGCCAAGTGCATCAGAGCTGCAGATAATATACAGACGCAGATAATATACAGATGCAGATAACATCTTACCCTTGTGCAGTCACCATCTTCTGTTTTCCTGATATTATCCTTTTTGCAAATTTGGTCGCATCATGGTTGCAAGTAAATGTCTACATCTGCTGACAACTACTCTCAATAATAGAATAACCTTCAATAACAATAATGTGTTTTCTAATTGTCTATTTTGCCAGAGTTTGAAAAGGTACGTTTTACTATACTGGTAAAACATGCTAGTATTCACCCCCTACAGGTCTGGTATTGGGCCTCGTGCCTCAACGATCAATGGCAGTAAAAGACTTTCAACATATCCTGGGCAATCCTATAACACACATGCACCTGAGAAAGTGTTCAGTCCATGGCTGTGAATGCTTTGAACTGATTTTACACAAACCAGAGCTATAGATGGACCTACATGCTTTTGATATGGCTGTGAATGACATTAATTGTGTCATAACAGAAAATGCCATAGGGACACACCTGACCTTAACCCTAACCCTCACCTTTTCTTTTATTAATTTTCTTTTATTGGGATCAAAGTTCACTTTTTTTTTTTTAAAGATTTATTTTCAATTCCAGCAATTAGTGTTATCGGAAAACCACAGACAATGAGCTATATACACCAGTAACAGTTGCACAAAGATTTATTGAGCAACCCTGATGCTTCATACTGTGTGCTCATCTGTTGCTGTCCGCTTAAGTGACCTGACACACACACACACACACACACACACACACACACACACACACACACACACACACACACACACACATCCACTCAGAGCCGGGTTCTCTGGTCTGCTCTGTAATGCTGTAATGAGTCTGCGTAATGGTTGTCCCAGTAAACAGGACCTGGCTGCTGTTATCTCTGGACTAATGATTTCTGCAGTGCTGTTCAATTAGGACAGGAACAAGGTCACCAGCAGCTCAGCCTTTAAAGAGTGTAATCCTGTCGCCGCTGGTCTTCCGCTCCACTAGGGCTGCGTTATCCTAATGAAAACGCCCGTACGGCCGCGTCACGCTCCACAACGCCAGAGAGCTCCTTCATTTGTCTCAGTGCCGCCGTAGCTCCTGGCCTCTGTCTCAGACTAAATCCCTCAAAATTAATCAGTGTTTTGTTGTTGTGAAGCATGCAAATGCAGGCAATAAAATGTGACTGGTCATTTGTGCAAGTGGAAAGACTGCCATGTAATGTGTGAAACATTTTACTCTACAAGCAATAAGGGTCCTTAATAAATACTCACTTGATGTGTTCTTACCACAGGTGACATTATGCACATTTTGATTTGTAATCAGGCTGTCAAAAACCATACTGATATATCAGTCAAAAAAGGAGGCTTCGCCACTTTATGAGTTTGCTTCATTTATAGCTCAGGGCAAAATGTTTATAAAAACTGCATTTCAAGCTTTACCATTCAGAAGCAATTTGACTTTCATTGGACAGAACTTCTTGATAGCAACTCTGCTCAGTCTTCGAATATATTAAACATGAAATAGTTTCTGATGTCTTAATATACTTGAATTGAACTCAGAATTTAAATAGCCCTTGGGTTTCCCATAACTGCAAACCTTATTTCACCCATAATTCTCAGTGTGTCAGTCATGAGTAAAGTCAGGAGTTTCTGTGCAGTCTTTCCTGTTTTTCAGTCATCATGGGTTTGTATCGGTGATGACATTATGTGGGTAATTCTCACCCCTGTTTGGGGATAATGACAATTCTCAAATGAGTGCAGTCTACACAGCATGCTGCACAATGACATGCATTTGTCCTTGACCAACTCTTCATTTGCATTTTTTTTCTCTTTTCCTCTCTCTCTCTCTCTCTCGCTCTCTCTCTCTGTTGCTTTCTCTCTGTAGGAGCTGGTGGGAAGTAACCCTCCACAGAGGAACTGGAAGGGAATAGCGATTGCGCTGCTTGTCATTCTGGTCATCTGCTCTCTGATCGTCACCTCCGTCATCCTGCTGACACCAGGTACATGGCCCAAGGGCCCAAAAGCCATGGCTTGGGGGGGATGACGGGTGGTAGAGTGGTCACAACATTACTGACTACACACACACACACACACACACACACACACAAATACATACACTCACACACATGCATAAGCATTCACATACTCAAACAGAGTGTTAAGAAACACTCGAAACACATGCAGTGCACCTGGAGACTCGTATCAACAGGTTTGAGTGTTTACTCTTCCAGAACTGCTTCACTGCACCATTTCTGGCAATTGAGTATTTGCTCACTCTCTCTCTCTCTCTCTCTCTCTCTCTCTCTCTCTCTCTCTCTCTCTCTCTCTCTCTCTCTCTCTCTCTCTGCTCTCTTCTTGAGCTTTTACTTTGACATTAAAATGACCTTCAAACCCAAACAGAAATATTCTTAAAACTGTTCATATTAGAACCTTAGTTCTTTTGGCATATGATTTTAAGGAAGGCTCATAGTATATTTTAATATAGCCTATGTGCAAATACACCTACTGATCGACTGTCATCACTCCATTTACAGATGTCACACTACCACATGAACACTGATGCCACAGATCATTCTATTTCCATGTGTTATCAATGAAAATCACTCTATACCATGAATGGACCTTAATGCTAGATCAGTGAATGTGAGATTGCAATAAGTTGCTAAATCAGTCGCCATTGTAAAAGTAAACCCTCATCAGTGGAGATGACAGATTGCGAGAGGAGCTGGGTGATAGCGATTCCAGTGCCTGCCTGGCCCCACCTGATCCAGTCCTGACCCCGCCCTGACCACACCCTGGCCACGCCTACTCTGCCCCACAGCCCCGCCCCCGCCTGGTCCACCCCACAGCCTCTATCTGGTCTGCCCACTGGCACATAGGGTGGAGAACTGCACCATGGGTTCAGCCTGGATGCCCTCTGTGCTGTTGGCTCTGATTTCAGGCTGAATGGTGAAGGAGAAAGTTCCTTTAAATGGTCACGAGAGCTCAGAGCCTGAGCTGTAGCAAAAAAAAATCCAGAGTAATCCTTAGATCTGGCCATGATTTTACTCGCCTGCCTATGGTGTGATTTGTGTGTGTGTGTGTGTGTGTGTGTGTGTGTGTGTGTGTGTGTGTGTGTGTGTGTTTTGAGATTTATTCTTATGTTTACTAGCCTGGCTGGTCTTCTCAGAATATTCCTCTGCAGTTCAGTTGGAAGATGTCTATATGTTCGACTCTCATGAAAATGTAAGAAAGTGTGAAAGTGACTTGAGTCAATGCAGAATCTTGGTATCAGGAGAGGAGATGAGAGGAGATGAGAGGAGGGGAGAGGAGGGGAAAGGGGAGGGGAGGGTAGTGGAGGGGAGGGGAGGGGAGGGTAGTGGAGGGGAGGGGGGGAGGGGAGGGGAGGGTAGTGGAGGGGAGGGGGGAGGGGAGGGGAGGGTAGTGGAGGGGAGGGGAGGGGAGGGGAGGGTAGTGGGGGGAGGGGAGGGTGAGGGTAGTGGAGGGGAGGGGAGGGGGGAGGGGAGGGGAGAGGAGAGGAGGGGGAGGGGAGGGGAGAGGAGGGGAGAGGAGAGGGGAGGGGAGGGGAGGGGGGAGGGGAGGGGAGAGGAGATGAGAGGAGGGGAGAGGAGGGGAGAGGGGAGGGGAGGGAGATGAGAGGAAGGAAGGAGAGGAAACCAGATGAGGGGAGAGGAGATGAGAGGGGAGGTGAGGAAGAGGAGGGAGATGAGAGGAAGGAAGGAGAGGGGGAGTGGGAGAGCAGATGGCTCGTTCATCTTGGAACTGCTCCTCCCTCCAGTCCTGGCTGGCCGGGCCCATGCGGACCTCTCGCTGAAGCCCAGGGTCGGCCAGCCTGGCAGCACGGCCCTCACACCCCCGTGGCATGAAGAGCTCTGTGATGACTCTCTGCTGCTTAGTTTCATGTGTGAGGCAGCGATTCTACCTCTATATTCTGACATATTTATGCCATCTGTTAACTCCCGAGACTCTGCAGGCCCCTGCACAATCGCTGAAGGCTTTGTGTGTGTCAGAGCTTCGGGACAGTCCCGCAGAGAGGCAGCAGCGTGGCGGGCTTGTCCTGCTGCCCATGGGCTTCGTGTTCCCCGCGGAGATCCTAAATGCCTCTGACCTTCAACTCAGCTCAGATCAATGACACCGTTCTGTTTCCTCACGCTACTGTTGTGTCTGTGCGTGTTTTCTGCTCCTTCCCTTCCCAGTGACAAGCTCTCTCCCTCTCCTCCTTTCTACTCTCCCTGTCACTGCTCTCTCTCTCTCTCTCTCTCTTTCTTTCTCTCTCTCTCTCTCTCTCTCTCTCTCGGTCCCCTTCTTTTGATAATGAACAGGTTGGTATAATGAGCTCCTTCAGTGGCTCAACTAAAAACTGGGTCAACTGTTTTTGGATTTTTTTGCCACAGAGGGGTGAATGAGAGTTTTTTCCATATTCAGTACTGACAGGTGACAGACACAGTAACAGCTAATTGGTTGAGTCAGGGGATCAAGGCAGTGGGGAAGACTCGCTGGAGTGTGTCTTTTGGTCATCTGCTGATCTGGGAGGGGCCTTTCATGCTCTGATGCTAGCGAGGCCTGCTACACGCCGGAGGGGGTCTAGCAAATATCGTCCCTGCAGCTCGGTTTGGATGTGACTCCTGTTGTTTTAGAAATTGCACTTTTCATCTTGGCCGGGACCACGCAGCAGCCAACTCCTTAGCTACCCTGGAAATGCAGTCATTTCTGGACACCTCTCTGATACTAGAGACTGAAGATGACGGCTTTTTATTTTTTAACTTTTTACTTTGCTTGCAGCTGTTTTTCAGCATTGGTGCAATGTGAAAAATAATATTGACATTTCAGTTACTGTTTTCTCTTACTCTCTCTCTATCTCTCCTTCTCTGCCCCGCTCTTTAAAAACACAGCACTATGCTCTTGTAATAAGAACAGAGCAGAACGATTTTGAGACATAAAAAAACTTGAAGCACTCTCCTGGTTGAACTGTGGCTTATGAAAAGAAGCTGTAATGGATACCAGAGCTGAAGGGGTGATATGACAGAGGCTGTGATTTGTGACTTGTAGGCTTACAAATGATGGGACCTATTATGCCCCCGTTTATTTAAAGTGACTTGTTGAGCAGGCTTCCTGCTCACACTTTCAAATGTGTTTGAAATACACATACAGTTTGGAATACCAGGATTCACTCCCAAACATTTACCTTGGAATACGTTTCAGGCAGACAGCATTCCCAGTGTAACTTGGGCCTCTGTATGCCTGCTGTATTAACAGTTATTAGCTGTGTGGCTAGTTCCTTAGTGTAAATGGTTCTTCATGTCTGACTCCAGGGTTCCCACTGGCAGAAATTTTTCACCTACTTCAGTGGTTTGTGGTATGGATGTCTGGGTAAGCTCCAGAATATTCCTCACACATAATAGCTAGAAATGCTGAAAGATCAGGCTTTGTTTTGACTGGTTTGCACCAGTCAAATGATTTGTGGTTTTACTTTATTTAGCCTTCTTCTCTCTCTCTCTCTCTCTCTCTCTCTCTCTCTCTCTCTCTCTCTCTCTCTCTCTCTCTCTCTCTCTCTCTCTCTCTCTCTCTCTCTCTCTCTCTCTCACACGCACACACACACACACACACACACACACACACACACACACACACACACACACACACACACACACACACTTTTGAGGCCGTTCTTTGTGCACGGCAGGTTGTGATTTTGCCTTAGAGAGCTCCTGAGAATTGTGCAGCAGCGTCTTCCAGTTCCCATTCCGCCCATCTCTGGTGTGATCCACAGCCCAGGAGGGGCAGGTGGTGTCTGAAGCCTCCACCACCTTCACCGTGCCTACATCACCACTGCATCTCACACCATCTCAAGGATGAACACACACACAGCAGTCCACATGACTGACAGTGAGGTGTAAAGAAAGCCTTTGATTATGAACATGGAAGGATTCTGTTCCTAAGGAGAATAGAAACTGCAGTCCTGTTGAACCTAAAGGAGACCTAAAGGAGTGCTGGATGTATATACATTGTAAAAGATGTGGATTAAATACAAGAGATTTGAACCCGGCTCTGAGTGGATGTGTGTGTGTGTGTGTGTGTGTGTGTGTGTGTGTGTGTGTGTGTGTGTGTGTGTGTGTGTGTGTGTGTGTGTGTGTGTGTGTGTGTGTGCGTGCATGCATGCATGCATGTGTATATTTCTATTCTAACTTCCATTACTCCTTCATCTGCTTTTAATGGATGTTTAGCCCCATGCCCTGTTAAATGGAAGATGAACGCATGAATATTTATTCACACTCAGCAGGGGTTCAGAGCTACAGGCGTGAACTCAGAGTCCCACTGCATTCCCACCACCCACACAGCTACGCTGTCTGGAGAAGAATCCAGATCGCATGTCGGCTTTGGCATTCACGCCTTGCTGAGCACACTTTGCTTATCCGAACAGACAAACACTGACCGCAGCCTGGACACGATGCTCTAAGGTGTCCTGGGGCTCTTTCCAAGAAGATATTTCCAGTTGAAATATTGACTTATAAGACAAAAGGCAAGACATGTATATTTGTATTGCCCTTTTCATACATAGTGTCAATTTAACCTGCTTATTAATTTAACATATATATATATTT